>NW_018404042.1:160028-253174 GCF_002113885.1 Mizuhopecten yessoensis
GGGGGGTGCAATGTGCAAATAGCCATGGCAAACAGAAAACCTGCACAGACGCACATCATAGATGTGAAACATTCAATTAAATCTTTGTTGAAGCACTAAAACACTTTCCGACAAAGGAAAAAAACCTAAAAGGGATCCAGAGCAACGTCTCTTTCCTTTATTCTCATTGTCGTCTCCTGATGGCGTTAGTGATCGGTGCGAAACCGTTGTACATTACTTTTCAGTTACAAGACAAATGCATGGTTTTTTTTAATGCTTGAAGAATCGTTCTACATGTCTTATGGAAATAATCCGGACAGATAAAAAATAAGGTTCAGGGGGTTGTCGAACCATGTGTAATCGGTAACCCGCTGTTCTGGACATTTATCAACTCAACAAACCTACATCTACTATCATCTTTATCCTCTTGTATACGTTCCGTGTCAGTTTTCGCCATAATTCTGATAAATATGTGTATATAATGGATGAAGACAGTAAACAATGGCCACGGACGAGGAGATGTACTCTACTGCTCGCGCAGTCCGTAGTAATCAGCAGTTATCTGTCAATCAAATGTCATCTCAGAGTTAATCTGATATTTTGTGAAACCGAGAATTAGCTCAATAAAATGGCTTACTTTCGAAATAAAGATATCTATTTATCATCATCATCAGATTTGGAAGAGAAAGGTACGGTTTATTAAACTGTCAAGCTAGCCATGCTGAGAACATCGTTATCTACTTGGTGCGATCCATGTATTTTCTGAATTATCGATAAAGTAATTCAATAAATCGCCCGTTCATCTTATATGCGCTCTATGCTTTGATTTTCCAGCCATTTTTACCATTTATTTAATTTTTTTGTTGGTGCTGTTTTTTTTATGTTGGGATAACCAAGTGGACGAACTCCATACATAACAAAGTAGAAATCGAATTTCATCTTGTCAGTGCCCAATATGGCGTAATTAATTTGCTTGGCGTTCGAAGCGAACTCTTGGTCCTATTGTATGATGTAGTTGGTCCTGCTGAGATGCGGCCGATATTAGATATATTTACAGAGTTGTCTGCCCATTACACACCGGGAAATAGGTCAACGACATTCACGGTGAAAATAGATTTACTATTCTGTGTGAAGCGGTTGACTTAACGCCGATTTGAGCAACGTTGACAAAGTCGACATAATTCTTATAATATCAGTCCATATATAATTACACCGAAAACATTCCTTCTGTTTGCCGTAATAAAAAAAAACTAGACTTCGGCGGTAACCCGGTATAAAAACACTAGACTTCGGCGGTAACCAGGTATAAAAACACTAGACTTCGGCGGTAACCAGGTATACAACTGTACACTTTCGCGGTAACCTGGTATCATACTGTACACTTCGGCGGTAACCTGGTATCATACAATTTGTACTGTACACTTCGGCGGTAACCCGGTATAAAACTGTTGACTTCGGTGGTAACCCGGTATAAAACTGTACACTTCGGCGGTAACCTGGTATCATACTGTACACTTCGGCGGTAACCTGGTATCATACTGTACACTTCGGCGGTAACCTGGTATCATACTGTACACTTCGGCGGTAACCCGGTATAAAACTGTTGACTTCGGTGGTAACCCGGTATAAAACTGTACACTTCGGCGGTAACCTGGTATCATACTGTACACTTCGGCGGTAACCTGGTATCATACTGTACACTTCGGCGGTAACCTGGTATCATACTGTACACTTCGGCGGTAACCCAGTATAAAACTGTTGACTTCGGTGGTAACCCGGTATAAAACTGTACACTTCGGCGGTAACCTGGGATAAAACTGTACACTTCGGCGGTAACCTGGTATAGAACTGTACACTTCGGCGGTAACCTGGTATGATACTGAACACTTAGGCGGTAACCTGGCATCCTACTGTACACTTCGGCGGTAACCCGGTATCATACTGTTCACTTCGGCGGTAACCCGGTATAAAACTGTTGAGTTCGGTGGTAACCCGGTATAAAACTGTACCCTTCGGCGGTAACCTGGTATCATACTGTACCCTTCGGCGGTAACCTGGTATCATACTGTACCCTTCGGCGGTAACCTGGTATCATACTGTACCCTTCGGCGGTAACCTGGTATCATACTGTACACTTCGGCGGTAACTTGGTATCATACTGTACACTTCGGCGGTAACTTGGTATCATACTGTACACTTCGGCGGTAACTTGGTATCATACTGTACACTTCGGCGGTAACTTGGTATCATACTGTACACTTCGGCGGTAACCTGGCATAAAACTGTTGACTTCGGTGGTAACCCGGGATAAAACTGTACACTACGGCCGTAACCCGGTAGAAAATTGTACACTTCGGCGGTAACCTGGTATCATACTGTACACTTCGGCGGTAACCTGGTATAAAACTGTACACTTCGGCGGTAACCTGGTATTATACTGAACACTTAGGCGGTAACCTGGCATCATACTGTACACTTCGGCGGTAACCCGGTATAAAACTGTTGACTTCGGTGGTAACCCGGTATAAAACTGTACACTACGGCCGTAACCCGGTAGACAATTGTACACTTCGGCGGTAACCTGGTATAAACCTGTTGACTTCGGTGGTAACCCGGTATAAAACTGTACACTTCGGCGGTCACCTGGTATAAAACTGTACACTTCGGCGGTAACCTGGTATTATACTGAACACTTAGGCGGTAACCTGGCATCATACTGTACACTTCGGCGGTAACCCGGTATAAAACTGTTGGCTTTGGTGGTAACCCGGTATAAAACTGTACACTTCGGCGGTCACCTGGTATAAAACTGTACACTTCGGCGGTAACCTGGTATAAAACTGTACACTTCGGCGGTAACCCGGTATAAACCTGTTTACTTCGGTGGTAACCCGGTATAAAACTGTACACTACGGCCGTAACCCGGTAGACAATTGTACACTTCGGCGGTAACCTGGAATAAACCTGTTGACTTCGGTGGTAACCCGGTATAAAATTGTACACTCTGTACACTTCGGCGGTAACCTGGTATCATATTGTACACTTCGGCGGTAACCTGGTATCATACTGCACACTTCGGCGGTAACCTGGTATCATACTGTACACTTCGGCGGTAACCTTGTATCATACTGTACACTTCGGCGGTAACCTGGTATCATATTGTACACTTCGGCGGTAACCTGGTATAAACCTGTTGACTTCGGTGGTAACCCGGTATAAAACTGTACACTTCGGCGGTCACCTGGTATAAAACTGTACACTTCGGCGGTAACCCGGTATAAAACTGTTGACTTTGGTGGTAACCCGGTATAAAACTGTACACTTCGGCGGTAACCCGGTATAAAACTGTTGACTTCTGTGGTAACCCGGTATAAAATTGTACACTTCGGCGGTAACCTGGTATCATACTGTACACTTCGGCGGTAACCTGGTGTCATAATGTACACTGCGGAGGTAACCCGGTATAAAAACACTAGACTTCGGCGGTAACCTAGTATAAAAACACTAGACTTCGGCGGTAACCCGGAATAAAACTGTACACTTCGGCGGTAAACCGGTATAAAACTGTACACCTCGGCGGTAACGTGGTATAAAACTATACACTTCGGCGGTAACCCGGTATCATACTGTACACTTCGGCGGTAATCCGGTATAAAAACACTAGACTTCGGCGGTAACCTAGTTTAAAAACAATGGACTTCGGCGGTAACTCGGTACATTGTATAAAACTGTTGACTTCGACAGTAACCCGGTATAAAACTGTATAATTCGGCGGTAATCCGGTATAAAACTGTACACTTCCGCGGTAACCCGGTGTAAAAACATCAGACTTCAGCGGTAACCCTGTATAAAAACACTTGACTTTGGCGGTAACCCGGTATAAAAGCAACAGATTTTGGCGGTAACCCGGTATAAAAGCAACAGACTTTGGCGGTTACCCGGTATAAAAACACTTGACTTTGGTGGTAACCCGGTATAAAAACACTTGACTTTGGCGGTAACCCGGTATAAAAGCAACAGACTTTGGCGGTAACCCGGTATAACAACACTAGTTTCCGGCGCTTGCCCAGTATAAGTAGGTTTGAGCACGAGAGAGTTTTCGGAAACAAGAGCCCGTATTCATGAAACCATTCTTATGCTCAAACAGGGATTTTTCCTCACACCAACTTTCTAATGACTCACTTAAACATGTCAAACGATCAAAAAAATCAAATATAAACATTGAAAACAGTATTTGGCTTTAAGTCTCTTCAAATGTTTTCCAAATCATTGGCAAAATTGGATTTTTTTTATTAATTTATAACAACAAATCAGGCTTGAGCACAGAATCCATGCTTGAGCATGAGAACGATTTTCATGAATAAAGGGCCCCGGTTTTTCACATGTACACAAAACAAAGCACTAAAATCCCCTTGTGCTCCGACGCGTTTGATAACCAATCAGTTCGTGTTAATTGCATTATAGATCTTCTAAACAAGGTGGCAGAGTCCAAACAGGTTGTGACCTATATTTAGACTTGTTTTGACGTCACTGACATCTGTAATTGTCGTGCACTGACCCTTTCCCCTGTTACTTACTGATGTCTCATTGTAATGAACGTGTAATGTTCCTCACTGAGCCGGAAATTTCTTTCCTTGACGTCACCGACGGTCAATAAAAGACAATACATGTGAAAATAAAATTTATGTTGACCTTAATATGACCCGGAAGTGACGTTTCACATTTATTTATATCAAGATCTTTTTAAATTATCAAAACCATTATTTTATTTATCCTTAACTAAAACCACGAAACGTCACACTTAAAAATGATAGAGCTTTCATAAAATGTAAAACACCAAGCTCACAATTAAAATATTTTAAATTTAAATCAACTTGATAAAGTGTTGATAAAATTTAACACCAAGCTCACAATTGTAATATTTTTTAGATAGAAATCAACGGAATAGAGTGTTCGTAAAACTTACATGTAACACAAATTCAGATTGAAATCAAATAAGTATTCAACATGACTACTACGATAATACGTTAGAAATTGATCAACTGTGTTGACCACTCGCCAGATAAGTGAGAATTAGAACCCAGACCGGTATTTAATGAATCTAGTAATTAGACTATATCTGGGCGGCCATTCCACCGGATATTGCAGTCTGGACGCTCGGCTCTGTCACATTCAGCTCGATATACCGACTGCATTGTCACAACAATACGTACACTTGGACTTAGCTTTGATAGTAGTTGCTAAGCCACCATTCACTAATGAAATGTTGGCTCGTGTTCTTGCGTACACATTCACACTTTTTTTTTATATAAAGAAAGGCTACGTCCGTTGCGCTGATCAAGTAACTGGCTTGCTTGTTATTGATTTTTTTTAGTGTTTTCAACAAATTTGCATGAAAATGAAAAATTGTTCTTCCGGTTTTGAATAGTTAATATGTGGTGAGATTGGACTTGTCGAAATAATCAACAATACAATCTAACCAGGTTGTCTAAGCCTACACAACCAACAGGTACATGTACCTCTAGTTCATGCTTCATGTTTACGTTTTCATAGTTATACCATCAGTCACGTGGACGCCCCGCCCCCATTTACACATCGTCACTTCTGGTCACGTGACTTGGAAACCAATCCTTAGGACTGACGACAAGAATGGTTTATTATTTATTTATTTAACGAGTTTAACGTCTTGTATAACGGGCTTTCGTCCTTCGGTAGACATGTGTTACACGAATTTGTCCTGTATATTTTGTACATATTGTATTGATGATGCGGGGAACGCCGGCGAAATCACCACTGTGGAATATCCTGTCTCCTGCTGCGCTATGGCGTCTTCCTGCTTGTTTGCCGCGCATCCTGTGTGTCCTGTTCAACAGTCGGAAACGGAGACTGCCTAGATTGTATAGTCACGTTGATAGAGGATCGGAGAGAAATGTCGACTGGTCACGTTTTGAGCAGAACGCATTGTTGTCTAAACTGTCGACATTACATTTTCTTATCCTTCTTATATTTCACTCCAATCAACAAGACAACAAATCGATAATGACAATTTTAAAATTAACTATATCAATCGGTTTTAGAGGTTTTTTTTAATGTTTTATTCTTGTTTTGATTTCAAAATGTAATGGCAGATCCGGGAAATTGTATCGAGCTGTTTCTAAATGTACAGTGTACCTGGGGGATCATACATGGCTACAGCCTTGGCTTTTAAAAATATTGCAAACTGGCGAAACATTATATTTTGTTGATATCTCTGATCTCTCCGGAGCCCTCCACCGGTGCTTTAAGAAAACTGAAAGGTTAAGAGTGTATTGTATTCAAGCAGTCGAAACCGAAAGTATTTAAATCAGTGATGGACGGCGAGCAGCCCCTCTTCTTTCGTCACCTGAATGTTTTATTTAAGGATGCCACAATCATTAAAGGACATGTCAGTGAAAATTTGGGATTATAGAACCGGAAGTAGTAGTACGTTGTTAGCTTACAGATATGTTATACATGTACTTCGAAAAACCGGAAGTAAATAACAGTTAGTAATTTTAGAAATGTGAAATTATATTAAACCGGAAGTAAATGACATTTAGTAGGTATAGAAATGTGAAGTCTTGTTGAACCGGAAGTTAATGACAGCAAGTCGCTTAAGAAATGTAAAATCTTATTAAACCGGAAACAAATGATAGGTACATTGTAGAAGTTACAGAAATGTGAAGTCGTATTAAAACGGAAGTAAATGATAGTAAATTGCTTTAGAAATGTGAAATCTTATTAAATCGGAAGCAATTTACAGTTGGAAGCACCGGAAACGACAATACCCCACATCTGACTTGTTTTATCATGGTAGCATTTATTTCTCTTGTCTATATTGAAGTTATTTTTGTAAAATTGCATCGTCTAGTTGTTGACAGCAGGAAAGAATATATACAGAGATGTCAATACATTACAGCCTGCACGAAAGGACCCCACAGGAACTCTGGAGACACGGAAACAAAATAAACGACATCATAAACAGCAACACGTTGCGGTTCATTGATCTGCGGCACGCCCTTCAAACGCCACATTTCACTGTCTATGTTAAACTAACGTGGTGGGAGGGAATTATGTAAATAACCTATTACTGTCACTGAAACCCGTATGTGACTTTGTCGTATTCACGTGCATAAATCAATATGTATACGCACGTGCATATAAATGCGTATAAAACTACCGCGGTAGGTACAATATGTGTACATTGGTCCTCTATAACTTCGGGTTTGATATAAACACCAACATTGCACGTCAGAGTTCCGGGCAGGACTGACATAAAAGAAAAAAAGTGGTAATCAAAGCATACGGACCGCTGCCGTGTTCGGTAGTTATAGAAGATCATTGATTACCATAAACTAGCAAATAAACTCCCTGGGGGTCGCTGCACAGTAATGTGGGAGACGGTAATTAATTCTGTGATTTATTTCATTTCTTACAGACGGACGGACGGACGGACACGAGGATCAACACACGGATATATTATTTTGAAAAATGTTTATTCACTGACAAAAAGAAACAGGATTTTTTGATATATGCATAAATTTTGTTGTATTAGTGAAAAGTTCATGTCAAGTTCATACCGACCTTTTTGCAAAGCATAAGAACTTTTTATTTGCATCGTTTTTCAAGAACACAGGCATATCAAACATCCAATTGTTTCCCTTTGGAATTGTTTTCACAACCTTGCTTGACCGTTTATTTACAGACTTTTTGTATTTCACCAAACAAACGTAATACCAATATGTGAATGAGCATCGTGTGACCACGTCATGACGTAACGGTACTAGATTATAAGTTATGTTACTGAACAACATGAACGAAACGCCAATTTATTCAACAACGAAATATGGTGGACACATATACACGACGCCGTGATAAGACCATGACGGACATAGATTCGCAAGCATTAGAGTAAATTGATGACGTTGACGGCTTTCCACTAGATGACCAATGACGTCACTGACGGGCATATTTGAGACACATTTTAAAAGACCTCAAAGACGGGAAAATGGCAAACGTGCACATAACGCCATTATTTGGAAAATGACAGACAAAATCTAGGCGCCAATTGATGTCAATAACGTACAAAATCGAGGCGCCAATTGACGTCAGTGATGGACAAAATTGAGGCGCCATTTTTTTCAACGACACATATGCACAAAAACAAACGATATCATTGTATTAATAGCGAATTGAGCTCAAGACTTGAGAGCTGCAGACGATCACAAAAAATGCCCTTAACATGCTATCAACCCTCCAACAAAAGAATCGAACAAATACGTGATGCTGTTATCCAGATTTCCAATTGTACGATGTGCGGAAATGGTCAGTCAAAAACATTGACCGCTGGTGACCGTAAATTCCTAGGCAATAGCTGGTTTACGGCCGCTGGTCCGGCTGATTATTGACGAAAATATTCAGTGTCATCCGCCAGTAAATAGCATTAATAGAACCGCTAGTTTCTGATACTTCAACTGGTGCCGACGTTGACCCGCATGCCATACCTTAATGCATTTTATTAAGGCGATGTGAGAGGGTGACCGGATCACGGTGTAAATGAAATATTATATCTATTTTGCAGGGCCACTGTAACCGAATCGATTTCTCACCGCAGCATCAGGCTTTGATTGGCAGTAAGAAACAGTAGAAGGAAGAACTTTCACTCGGCGCTTCCTGAGTGTTGTGGAATGATGGCCAGTTCTTACCTTGACAACCAACATTAATATTTAGTACTGGGGACTGTGCTTACGTGGGATTTAACGAATAAATTCATTGTAAGTATTTCTTTTTAAATCGTTTAATTATGTAGGGAGATAAGTCCGGATGAGGCTGGGAGGTGATCTTTTGATATATGAGTATGTGTTTGCAGTGATAGACAGGTTGTAAATACCGTTACGACCAGCTTGTAACACGATCAGGCGCGTTCGTCTGAATATATTTCATGTCTTTAAAACTGAATTTGATAAACCGGTGTGGCTAATCCGTGTATTCAGTACAATTAATACATATGTGCTCGGAGCTGTTCAAATCAGACATGTTTGGCAATTTTAAGGTAACGTTTTAGACATCGTCGACATTCTAAACTCGCGTAACAGTGTCTTGTAGATAAAACATCTATATAGAAATATATCAGTTGATATATACATTAGAATTAGGTGCTTACAGTCGGTTCAAAATTACCGACAGAGTATACATATTTATTTGTATATTGACTTGAAAAACTTTTGTCTGGAATTGATACAGCAATGATCATCATGGGTGTCTAGTTGAGAATTAATAAATATGTTTTGATTTAGTGAAGGGAGTGAGTTCCCTTCAACTGCAGGGGAACATGTGTTTAACGTTTGCCGACATGTAAAAAGACAGCGTTTCTAATGCTGTTTGTTGATATCGACCCATCCCCTCACCCAGGCGGGGTTCCCAGTCACAGATTGCTATTATCAAATATCGATATTTTCTATTCTCCTAATTATGTTATTTAATTAATAATCCATACAGATTTTGTCGCGAAGAGTGTGTATGCTGTATATCTTTTACGTCGTGGATAGCTTATTACGATAGTGATTTATTCATTGCATATTTGTTTTCATAACCGTGGTTAAGTCGTAATTCACGCGGTGCAGTCTAATCACTTATAATAGCTTCGTTCATCTCCGAACTATATATGGCAACAATCAAACCGAATTGTGTATTTTACACAAGATACAACAAAAACATGTCTGCAAGGCGTCGATCAAATTAACACACCATTTGGAACGAAACTTTCTGATGATTTATCATAATTACTACAGATATTGTCAACATTTACTACAATGATTGCAATGAAACTGACAAGCTTTCTCTATTCTGTGTTATCATTAGTTGAGTGCACGTAACTGACACGTAACGGACGCTGTTTTACACGTGACGGACACTGTTCTAAACGTAACGGACGCGGATTTACACGTGACGGACAATGTTTTACACGTAACGGACACTGTTTTACAAGTAACGGACGCGGATTTACACGTGACGGACAATGTTTTACACGTGACGGACACTGTTTTATACGTAACGGACGCGGATTTACACGTGACGGACAATGTTTTACACGTAACGGACGCGGATTTACACGTGACGGACAATGTTTTACACGTAACGGACACTGTTTAACACGTGACGGAGTATGTTTCACACGTGATGGATACTATTTTATACGTAACGGACATTGTTTTACACGTGACGGATACTATTTTACACGTAACGGACACTGTTTTACAGTAACGGCACTTTTTACAATGGAAGATGTTTTACACGTAACGGACACTGTTTTACATGTAGAGGAAGGTGTTTTACACGTAACGGACACTGTTTTACACGTAACGGACACAAATTTACACGAAACGGACACTGTTTTATACGTAACGGACACTGTTTTACACGTAACGGACGCTTTTTACAACGGACGATGTTTTACACGTAACGGATACTGTTTTACACGTAACGGACCTAATTTTATACGTACCGGACACTGTTGCACACGTAAAAGGAAGGTGTTTTAACGTAACGGACACTGTTTTACGTGTGACGGACATTGTTTTACACGTAACGGACACTGTTTTACATGTAAAGGAAGGTGTTTTACACGTAACGGACACAATTTTACACGCAACGGACACTGTTTCACAAGTAACGGGCACTGTTTTACACGTAACGGACACAAACGTACACGCAACGGACACTGTTTCACACGTAACGGACACAATTTTACACGCAACGGACACTGTTTCACACGTAACGGGCACTGTTTTACACGTAACGGACACAAACGTACACGCAACGGACACTGTTTCACACGTAACGGACACTGTTTTACACGTAACGGACACAATTTTACACGGAAAGGACACTGTTTCACACGGTGACAGACACTGTTGTACAGGTAACGGACACAAATGTACACGCAAAGGACACTGTTTCACACGTAACGGACACTGTTTTACACGTAACGGACACAATTTTACACGGAAAGGACACTGTTTCACACGTGACGGACACTGTTTTACAGGTAACGGGCGTTTTTTACAACGCACGATGTTTTTAACACATAACGGACGCTTTTTACAACGGACGATGTATTAAACGTAACGGACACAATTTTACACGTACCGGACACTGTTACACACGTAAAAAGAAGGTGTTTTACACGTAACGGACACTGATTTACACGTAACGGATACTGTTTTACACGTAACGGACACTGATTTACACGTAACGGATACTGTTACACACGAAACGGACACTGTTTTACACGTAACGGACACAAATTGACACGCAACGGACACTGTTTCACACGTAACGGACACTGTTTTACACGTAACGGACACAATTTTACACGGAAAGGACACTGTTTCACACGTGACGGACACTGTTTTACACGTAACGGACGTTTTTTACAACGGACGATGTTTTACACGTAACGGACGCTTTTTACAACGGATACTGTTTTACACGTTACGGACACAATTTTTCACGTACCGGACACTGTTACACACGTAAAAAGAAGGTGTTTTACACGTAACGGACACAATTTTACACGGAAAGGACACTGTTTCACACGTGACGGACACTGTTTTACACGTAACGGATGTTTTTTACAACGGACGATGTTTTACACGTAACAAACGCTTTTTACAACGGACGATGTTTTACACGTAACGGACACAATTTTACACGTACCGGACACTGTTACACACGTAAAAGGAAGGTGTTTTACACGTAACGGACACTGATTTACACGTAACGGACACAAATTTACACGCAACGGACGCTGTTTCACACGTAACGGACACTATTTTACACTTAACGGACACAAATTTACACGTAACGGACACTGCTTCACGCGTGACTGACACTGTTTTAAAAGTAACGGATTTTTTTACAAAAGACGATGTTTTACACGTTTTAGACACTGTTTTAGACGTAAAGAAAGGTGTTTACACATAACGGTCACTGTTTTACACGTAACGGACACTTTCTTTCACGTAAGGGAATGTGTTTAACACGTAACGGACACTGTTTTACACGTGAAGGAATGGGTTTTACACGTCACGGACACTGTTTTACACGCAACGGATGTTTTTTTTTACAACGGACGATGTTTTACACGTTTTAGACACTGTTTCAGACGTAAAGAAAGGTGTTATACATAACGGTCACTGTTTTACACGTAACGGACACTGTTTTACACGTAACGGACACAAATTTACACGCAACGGACGCTGTTTCACACGTAACGGACACTATTTTACACTTAACGGACACAAATTTACACGTAACGGACACTGCTTCACGCGTGACTGACACTGTTTTAAAAATAACGGATTTTTTTACAACAGACGATGTTTTACACGTTTTAGACACTGTTTTAGACGTAAAGAAAGGTGTTATACATAACGGTCACTGTTTTACACGTAACGGACACTGTCTTTCACGTAAGGGAATGTGTTTAACACGTAACGGACACTTTTTTACACGTGAAGGAATGTGATTTACACGTCACGGACACTGTTTTACACGCAACGGATGTTTTTTTTTACAACGGACGATGTTTTACACGTTTTAGACACTGTTTTAGACGTAAAGAAAGGTGTTATACATAACGGTCACTGTTTTACACGTAACGGACACTGTCTTACACGTAAAGGAATGTGTTTAACATGTAACGGACACTGTTTTACACGTGAAGGAATGTGTTTTACACGTAATGGACACTGTATTAAACGTGACGGATGGTGTTTTACACGTAACGGATACTGTTTTACACGTAACGGACACTGTTTTACATGTAAAAGAATGTGTTTTACACGTAAAGGAAGGTTTACGTTTTACACGTAACGGACACTGTTTTACACGTAACGGACGCTGATTTACACGTGACGGACACTGTTTTACACGTGATGTTTTACACGTGACGGACAATGTTTTACACGTGAAGGATACTATTTTACACGTAACGGACATTGTTTTACACGTGACGGATACTATTTTACACGTAACGGACACTGTGTTACACGTAATGGACACTTTTTTACACGTAACTGAAACTGTTTTAAAGTAACGACGCTTTTTACAATGGAAGATGACGGACTCTGTTTTACACGTAAAGGAATGTGTTTTACACGTAAAGGACATTGTTTACACGTGACAGACACTGTTTATACGTGACGGATACTGGTTACAAGTGACCGATATGTATAACATTTGTATTTCGAGTGTATTGGGATATGTGATATATCGATGGTATAAGGATACGTGACATATCGAGTGTATTCAGTACATTGTGTATCGATTGTATCGGGATACCTGGCATATCGGGGGTATCGGGATACCTGGCATATCGTGTGTATTGGGATACCTGGCATATCGAGTGTATTGGGATATGTGATATATCGATGGTATAAGGATACGGGACATATCGAGTGTTGTTTTACACGTAACGGACGCTGATTTACACGTGACGGACACTGTTTTGCACGTAACGGACGTTTTTTACCACGGACGATGGTTTACACGTAACGGACGTTTTTTACCACGGACGATGGTTTACACGTAACGGACGTTTTTTACCACGGACGATGGTTTACACGTAACGGACGTTTTTTACGACGGACGATGTTTTACACGTAACGGATACTGTTTTACACTTTACGGACACAATTTTTCACGTACCGGACACTGTTACACACGTAAAAAGAAGGTGTTTTACACGTAACGGACACAATTTTACACGGAAAGGACACTGTTTCACACGTAACGGACACTGTGTTACACGTAATGGACACTTTTTTACACGTAACTGAAACTGTTTTAAAGGAACGACGCTTTTTACAATGGAAGATGACGGACTCTGTTTTACACGTAAAGGACATTGTTTACACGTGACAGACACTGTTTATACGTGACGGATACTGGTTACAAGTGACCGATATGTATAACATTTGTATTTCGAGTGTATTGGGATACAGGATACGTGACATATCGAGTGTTGTTTTACACGTAACGGACGTTTTTTACCACGGACGATGGTTTACACGTAACGGACGTTTTTTACCACGGACGATGGTTTACACGTAACGGACGTTTTTTACGACGGACGATGTTTTACACGTAACGGACGTTTTTTACCACGGACGATGGTTTACACGTAACGGACGTTTTTTACGACGGACGATGTTTTACACGTTTTAGACACTGTTTTAGACGTAAAGAAAGGTGTTATACATAACGGTCACTGTTTTACACGTAACGGACAATGATTTACACGTAACGGATACTGGTTTACACGTAACGGACGCTGATTTACACGTGACGGACACTGTTTTGCACGTAACGGACGTTTTTTACGACGGACGATGTTTTACACGTAACGGATGTTTTTTACAACGGACGATGTTTTACACGTAACGGATGTTTTTTACAACGGACGATGTTTTACACGTAACGGACAATGATTTACACGTAACGGATACTGTTACACACGAAACGGACACTGTTTTACACGTGAAGGAATGTGTTTTACACGTAAAGGACATTGTTTACACGTGACAGACACTGTTTATACGTGACGGATACTGGTTACAAGTGACCGATATGTATAACATTTGTATTTCGAGTGTATTGGGATAACTGACATATCGGATGAATTGGGCTACTTGACATATCGAGTGTATTCAGTACATTGGGTATCGATTGTATCGGGATACCTGGCATATCGGGTGTATTGGGATACCTGATATATCGGGTTATCGGGATACCTGGCATATCGGGTGTATCGGGATACCTGACACATCGGTTGTTTTGGGATACCTGACATATCAGATGTATTGGGATCCCTGACATATCGAGTATATTGGGATACCTGACAAATCGGGTGTATCGGGATTCCTGGCATATCGGGTGTATCGGCGTAACGGACACTGTCTTACACGTAAAGGAATGTGTTTAAGATGTAACTGACACTGTTTTACACGTAACGGACGTTTTTTACAACGGACGATGTTTTACACGTTTTAGACACTGTTTCAGACGTAAAGAAAGGTGTTATACATAACGGTCACTGTTTTACACGTAACGGATACTGTTTTACACGTAACGGACACTGTTTTACACGTAACGGACACTGTCTTACACGTAAAGGAATGTGTTTAAGATGTAACTGACACTGTTTTACACGTAACGGATACTGTTTTACACGTAACGGACGCTGATTTACACGTGACGGACACTGTTTTACACGTGAAGGATACTATTTTACACGTAACGGACACTGATTTACACGTAACGGACACTGTCTTTCACGTAAGGGAATGTGTTTAACACGTAACGGACACTTTTTTACACGTGAAGGAATGTGTTTTACACGTAAAGGACATTGTTTACACGTGACAGACACTGTTTATACGTGACGGATACTGGTTACAAGTGACCGATATGTATAACATTTGTATTTCGCGTGTATTGGGATACTTGACATATCGAGAGTATTGGGATACCTGACTTATCGAGTGTATTGGGAACAAGTGACCGATATGTATAACATTTGTATTTCGCGTGTATTGGGATACTTGACATATCGATTGTATTTTGATACCTGACATATCGGGTTTATCGGGATACCTGAGATATCGGTTGTTTTGGGATACCTGACATATCGGGTGTATTTGGATACCTGACATATCGGGTGTATTGGGATACCTGACATATCGATTGTATTGTGATACCTGACATATCGGATGTATTGGGATACCTGACATATCGAGTGTATTGGGATACCTGTCATATCGAGTATATTGGGATACCTGACATATCGATTGTATCGGGATACCTGGCATATCGGGTGTATTGATATACCTGACATATCGATTGTATCGGGATACCTGGCATATGGGGTTTATCGGGATACCTGGCATATCGGGTGTATAGGGATACCTGAAATATCGATTGTATTGGGATAAATGTACCTGAAATATCGAGTGTATTGGGATACCTGACATATCGAGTGTATTGGGATACCTGACATATCGGGTGTATTGGGATACCTGACATATCGATTGTATTGGGATACCTGACATATCGAGTGTATCGGGATACCTGGCATATCGGGTGTATTGAGATACCTGACATATCGATTGTATCGGGATACCTGGCATATCGGGTTTATCGGGATACCTGGCATATCGGGTGTTTAGGGATACCTGACATATCGATTGTATTGGGATAAATGTACCTGAAATATCGAGTGTATTGGGATACCTGACATATCGGATGTATTGGGATACTTGACATATCGAGTGTATTGGGATACCTGACATATCGGGTTTATCGGGATACCTGAGATATCGGGTGTTTTGGGATACCTGACATATCGGGTGTATTGGGATACCTGACATATCAAGGGTATTGGGATACCTGCCATATCGGTTGTATTGGGATCCCTGACTTATCGGGTGTATTGGGATGCCTGACTTATCGGGTGTATTGGGATCCCTGACATATCAAGTGTATTGGGATACCGGACATATCGGGTGTATCGAGATACCTGACATATCTAGTGTATTGGGATACCTGATATATCGGGTTTATCGGGATACCTGGTATTTCGGTTGTTTTGGGATTCCTGACATATCGGGTTTATTGGGATACCTGAGATATCGGTTGTTTTGGGATACCTGACCTATCGGGTGTATTGGGATGCCTGACATGTCGAGTGTATTGGGATCCCTGACATATCGTGTGTATCGGGATACCAGACATATCGGATGTATTGTGATACTTGACATATCGCGTGCATTGGGATACCTGACTTATCGGGTGTATTGGGATACCTGACATATCGGATGTATTGGGATACTTGACATATCGGGTGTATCGGGATACCTGACATATCGATTGTATACGGATACCTGACATATCGAGTGTATTGGGATACGTTACCTGTTGAAACACCGACTATTATGTAGACGGTGATGATTTGCATAGTTTGTAGGAGGGCTGTACAGCCGCCGGCCTAATGAGCGGGCGGACACTATTAATGACACGATGCACGTCCGGACCGTGGATTACGTGGGCTGGACGTGCAGATCGATACTCTCCTTGTGTGAACCATTGATTGTCCGCCCGACCGTAACGTTATTACATGAAATAGTACTTACTAGCGGAGAATGCATCTTTAAA
This sequence comes from Mizuhopecten yessoensis, assembly GCF_002113885.1. Taxonomy (NCBI): domain Eukaryota; kingdom Metazoa; phylum Mollusca; class Bivalvia; order Pectinida; family Pectinidae; genus Mizuhopecten; species Mizuhopecten yessoensis. The sequence continues at coordinate 177,240 of NW_018404042.1, forward strand.
ATAAAATAACGACGGACACAAGCTTTAAAAAGAAATCATCTTATAAGATAATAATGTATAATGTAAGTGTCTATAAACTAATAGAATTATTTACCTGTAAAAGTGTTAAATCTTTAAACAGACTGGGTAAATATTTGTGGCACGCTACTTCTAAAAGGAAAATTATCCTCGCTCAGTAGTGATATTATATTAAAACATTATTTGAAACTACTTTGTTGTAAGTGTACATGTATAATAATAGTTATTTAAGATTGGTTAATAGCGCGTTAAATAGTACTTTAATGACATCCCATGGTTCTTTCTGGCTGTTTGAAGTTATATGTCGTGTTTTCATTATGATGTCATCCTTTCATGACGTCACGTATATACAGGTAGTAAAGTCACACTTTGATTATATTATTATATACTTCTCACCACTTTACGAAAAATCATGCTGTAAAACTGCAAGTGATATCATTATTACATGTCTGTAGGCATATATATATTTGAATGGAATTGTCCTTCGCCATCTTGTACATCACATATGAATTTTGAATATTTAATTATGTATGTTTGTAACCTATATGCTGTAATGCATTTGGATATAACGACATACAAATGTATATATGTACTCAGGGTAAGTCCCGAGGCCAACGTAGACAGCAATCTTCCTAAAATATGTACTTGTACATCTTTTAGGAGTCTGATCATCGTGCTTGATTTGTTGAAAGGGTAAATCGTGCTACAGGAATAATTTCCCTTTTCGATATATATATATATCTTCTGATTTGTTTTGTAAAATTTAAAATCCAGTCCGGAACTCGTGTTACTTATGTACCTGCACAAACCTGTAACAAACTCGTATTTTAATGAAAGAAAACTTTATTGCCGAATTGAAATCAAAAGTAACATGCACAACTAGAAAAACACAATGTTTAATGTTAGCCGTATATAAAAGGCTGTACACGTCTCTCTGTGAATCGCCCGTAGCATATCTTTTATGCATTGTACTCCCTGAATTAGCAATAAAAATCACATTCGTGTGATTGAACAATGGATTCCAACAGATTTTCCGTTACAATGCTACAACATGCTATCACCTTATAGCATGCATATTCAATATAGGCTGTATTTTCATGTACCTTGGGGCGGTTTTAATTAGTTATTTAGCAGCGAGAAAAACCAGATTCTAATTAAAGATTATCTTTCGATTTTAATAAGGATAACAAAATGAACTCGCGGAAATAAACAGTGTTCTTCCAATTGTATGTTTGAAAAACTTTTTAATTCATTCTGCGGAAGGACCAACATAAACCCTATATTTACACACAGGTATCACTACGCGCACGAACACGACAAGCATAATCGAGGAACAGTGCTAAAGGGCCGAAAACAATCTTCCAAATTTACTAAACTACTTGCAATTAAAACTGTAAAGTGTATTTATTGCATCCAAAAGATGTTACTTGGTTTTTCTGGGTATTATTGTCTTACACTGTATTTCTACTGATCAAAACAAGAATAGATATCTTAAACCTTTTCTTTAACTTGGCACTACCGAGTGCAAATAGTTTCACGCGGAGCCTTACCTTGAGCGTGTCCATAAATAGTTCCCACGCGCAATATTACCTCGAGCAAATCCGATAAGTAGCTCCGACGCGGAACTTGACCGTGTCAGTAAAAAATTCCCACTCGGAACATTATCTGGAGCGTGTCCGTAAAAAAAATCCCACTCGGAACCTTACCTGAAGCCTTACCTTACCAATCTGATATAATAGCTATGTTCGTTTCCCGGGCACCGCCTTGCAAACCAATATCAATTACATTGTACATCATATCACGCTAACGATCCGATGTGAAGCGCTAAGAACGCTCAACATTATTAGACATTCTCCGCCATATTGGAAAACAATCCGCAGTTTTATAAATGACCCGTTACGATGGATACAGTCGGTGTACACAGAATGTACCTTTGGTCCTGGTCTGGATTTCCTCACAACTGATAAATATTTTTACCAACCTCAAAATATGAAAGTAGCTCTTTATGAGCGACCTTATTCTGCCCAGAACGTTCGGAGGATGCGACATTTTTCAATGATCGTTTCACGATGACTTTAGTTAAGCGTCTATTTATGAAAAATAACAGACCTCTTTCTTCTTGTTAATCATCATCTACAGTTGCTTATCGAGCACAAACGATTCTTGCCTCGGAATTGGTTAGCTAAGTTGTCTTTGAAAACGCCTTCTCAATCAACCTTTTAGATTGACGGGGGCTTTGAGTACGTATCATTAACCAAATTACTTAAAAGTGACACATTTTTTCAATAAACCTGCAGAACGGGATGTCTTTGAATACATCTTTTTAACCTGTCTACATATTGACGTGTCTTTGAACATATCTTTCCAACCGATCTACAAACTGAGGTGTCCCCGCATATTTCAAATATGTCTACCAATTACGGAGCTTTGAACACATTTTCCTATAAAATCTACAGATTGAGGTTTCTTTCAGAACGTTTTAGGAACCAAAATACTGAAAAGTACACATCTTTCAAAAAAATTAGAGAATGAGGTGTCTTTGAACGCATCTTTACAATAAATCTACATATTGAGGTGTCTTTCAACGCATTTTTACAATAAATCTAAATATTGAGGTGTCTTTGAACGCATCTTTACAATAAATCCACATATTGAGGTGTCTTTGAACGCATCTTTACAATTAATCTACATATTGAGGTGTCTTTGAACGCATTTTTACAATAAATCTACATATTGAGGTGTCTTTGAACGCAACTTTACAATAAATCTACATATTGAGGTGTTTTTGAACGCATCTTTACAATAAATCTACATATTGAGGTGTCTTTGAACGCATTTTTCAACAAACTTCATATTGAGGTGTTTTTGAACGCATCTTTACAATAAATCTACATATTGAGGTGTCTTTGAACGCACCTTTCAAATAAATCTACATATTGAGGTGTCTTTGAACGCAACTTTACAATAAATCTACATATTGAGGGGTCTTTGAACGCATTTTACAACAAACTTCATATTGAGGTGTTTTTGAACGCATCTTTACAATAAATCTACATATTGAGGTGTCTTTGAACGCATTTTTACAATAAATCTACATATTGAGGTGTCTTTGAACGCACCTTTCAAATAAATCTACATATTAAGGTGTCTTTGAACGCATCTTTACAACAAATCTACATATTGAGGTGTCTTTGAACGCATCTTTACAATAAATCTACATAATGAGGTGTTTTTGAACGCATTTCTACAACAAACTTCATATTGAGGTGTCTTTGAACGCATCTTTACAATAAATCTTCATATTGAGGTGTCTTTGAACGCATCGTATCCTGTAGTGATAACAAATGTTTTTCTGTCTATCGTCAAAATTGCTACGTTTCCTTTTCCCGGTATTAAAGGAGGTGCCTTAAGGATTGGTTGTGTGTGAAACAACAATGATACCACGTATACTGTGAAGTCTTTTTTCTGTGTAAATGTTATTGCACTGTTTTCAAGAATATTAGGGGGTTGATGTTCGGTCACTGCCCGTAGTACGGTAACGGGGTGTCTTTATCAGAAGCCTGGAAGTGTTGAATAGACATCTGAAATCGACATTGCAGACTTGGATATGACACTGTGAACAGCGTGTGAATTAACGTTTATTGTACTGATCCCAAACGAAGTTTAGATGTTATTCATTATCATACTCTATATATCTAGCCTGATTGCCATGAGCACTATCGGAGAGGCAGATCTGTCCATGACAAATGTCACAATTGATGTCGATAACTGCCTACAGACAGTTAAATCTCAACTGTAACGAGCAGGTCCTTGTTTTTGTACCCACGTCTTCGTATGGAAAGCACGGTTTTTTTTAAACTGTAAAGTAAAAAATACTTGATATATCAAATGTATCGACATTCAAAACCCAGTGCTTTACTTCGGCTTTAGTCTTTGTCGTGTGTTTGTTTCAGATTAAAAGAGTAACGCCTCGCCGACCAAAGGGGCTTCGTTGCATGTCTACAGTAGTGGCTGTTTCGCGGTTCAGATACTGAAGTACAAGCTATGGAATAGGTTCGGCCGATTTATGTTAGACATGCACGCTACTTCTGCCGGAGAAAAAGAATCGTAAAACTCGAAATATGTCTGATAAGCTTTAATCGCAGCCGTACAATCGTCATAAAAAGTTATTTTGTTTAATCATTTACTGATAAAATCCAAAATGTAGAGGGACGCAAATGAACCAGCCTGATTAGATGCTAACGTTAGAGTGTTATGTTGAGTTCCCGGACGGACAGATAAAAGTGACGGGTTTCATATTCTGTTTATCACACCTTTCTAGGACGAGTCTGGGTTGATACTTGTAAGATTTACCTATTATGTTGTCTATGAAAGGCCGTCACCGTGAAGATTGAATTTATTTATTAATTAATCTATTTATTTATTTACTACTGTATGATCTAGTCCGTCTGTCATACATCACAATCATATATACGCCAATGTATAATTTATAATTAACATATATTGTGACGTCACAAGAAATATAATATTTTATTTATTTATTTATTCATTTACTACTGTATGATCTAGTCCGTCTGTCATACATCACAATCACATATATGACAATGTATAATTTATAATTAACATATATTGTGACGTCATAATGAATAATATACGATGAAAAAAACCGTTTTGCTTACATGATACGTATTCAGAAATGTTTAATGCAATTAAAAAGAGTCTTACACTTTCTCCCGTCCTATTTTTTAATAAAAAATTGTAATCTGAATTGGTGTGAAATGTTAAATTTTAGTGAATTGTTGGTCATTTTCTATCCGGCAGTGATGACGTCACTAAGTAGTAATGCAGAGTTATTTTAAATTGCCCCTATGACAATGAATTTGAAATGAATCCATGGTTGGGATTGAAACGGACCACATAACACGGGACATACCCTCAAACGGTGTATGTCACAGGAAAATATATATCGTACACCAGGGAGAACCTTTGTCAATTACCTCCCCTGACCTACAACTTACCTTCCCTTACATCTAGATGGAGAGACTCTGTATTAATCGTAGTTTTGTCAAGTCGTAGATAGACTTGACAATAAAAGTGAATTTTCTCGTTTCCGTGAATAAATGCCTAGCTCCCTCTTTTGTACCTCCTATATACATTTGTACTTTTGCAGAGTACACTCTGTACTTACATTCCATTAACATCAGAGTCAGAGGTCTCTTAATGGGCGACGCTTATATTGTATCGTGTGACGTAACACATTCAAGAAGGCAGTAAAACGTACGGCCATTAAGGATCTCTTGTTAGTACATTGGAGAGCCTTGTTATTACTGGAGTTTAACCCGTGGTAGATAAAAACGTGTACTGTAGTGCCGAGTGTCTATGTTTTGTACGGCTTTCCCAGGGCGGAGATGCCTTGCACTTTGTCGTCTTCCGTTCCGTCTAATTTCTGGTTCGGTGTCTGTTCCGCCCGGAGTCGACACGGTCTCTATGTGTTATTAAGTTACAAGAGGATGAAAAAGTTTCAATCTGACAGCAACATCTACAAGCAGAAGATTTAGTTAAAAGCCATCGAGGCAAATACAAATTTATGTTGGAATGGAGAGTAAATATCGCCAAGGGCTAAATGTACGTACTTTGCCTTTAGCGGAGACATTCAAGCATTTAATTTCTCGTTACATCCCTATCGATCTGAGTTTTGGTGCACTGTACATTTTTTTCCCTTCCTCCATGAAAGTCAATTTCACATTCTTGTTCAAACCCAGTATTTTTTCGGGTTGATGCCTGCAATAGATTTGGTAAGCAGTGTGCCTGTTTTAATTATTGATTTTCCACACAATCTATGGTAAATAGATCAGAAACAACTAGAAAGACATACCTGACGTGAAGCGATGCCGACAGGGAGGTACCAGAGGCTTCGTCCCTCTTATTATCAAGTTATTCATGAAGTTTTTACGTCAGGACGCCAGTTGTTACATCAAAACACCAGTTTATAAGTCAGGACGATATTTCTTTTTCGTCTGGACGCCGGTTTATAAGTCAGGACGCTATTTCTTTTACGTCACGACGCCGGTTTATAAGCAAGGAGACTAGTTTTTACGTCAGGACGCCGGTTTATAAGCAAGGAGACTAGTTTTTACGTCAGGACGTCGGGTTTTAAGCAAGAAAACTAGTTTTAACGTCAGTACGCCGGTTTTTAAGCCAGGGCGCTATTTCTTTTTCGTCAGGACGCCAGTGTTTAAAACAGGACGTTTGTTTTTACGTTAGGTCGAACGTTTTTAAGTCAGAACGCCAGGTTTAACCAGGATGCTCGTTTCTGTACACGAAAAACAGTTAACTCATATATTTTAATTTACTTACTAAATTAGCTTTAAACAAGACACACCCAACTTCAGATCATGAAATAAGCATATATGCAAATGATGTTTATCACCAATGGCAATAAAATGATGACAAGGTCACGTGTTCTTAAATGTATACTTATTTCAAATTTTTAAAATCGATCTTATTGTCGTATTACCATCTCCCCCACACTACCGTCGAGTCAGTCGGTGTGAATTCCTTTCGGCGCTGAAGTATGTAATCATAACAAAATATACATATATAATAATGAAAATGGAAATGAAAATGTCTCAGACGTCCTTTTCTTTCTTCATTTTGATATAACCCAAAAGAGAATGTAAAGTATTGATTTATGCTGGTCTATTCCGACAGACAGAGACATTCCCTTTTGTTGACTTACAACCTTACAATCTTGTGCCTCCAGACAAATCCTCTCCCAACCCTACACCTCTCTGATGGGTTCTCGTCCTCGCCGGCGGCCCGGTCATATATATAAGGTGTTATTACATCCCTACCTATGTGAAATAAATTTGATTTAGACTGTGAAATTAACACGTAAGACGTCTTTTGTTCAATTACACCATAAGAAACTATCACACACACTCCCAATGTGAACGATAACGTGACGAAGAACGCATTTGCACGTGCAAACTTTGGAGCACGATGTTAACCGTGCCAAATAAGATGTTCTCGAGATGGCCAAACAACAACATCAAAACAAAAAATAAATAATAGTATTTCTATCTTATATTTCTCATATAAGTATACACGTATAACACAGTCAAAAGGCACAAACTCAACCGTGTTAAGTGGTGTATGTTACCGGTAGTAAAGTTAATAAACCCACAACACTCTTTATATGTGGTCCGGCCTCTGATGAAGAGGAAGATGATCCCGTCTCTTGATTGGATTCCAGCTCAGAATTGAACATCTATCCTTGTTTATTAACCTTTTTTTAAGTCAGACAGTATCGATAGGTAGATAAATCATAGTGAAAAGGTCAATATGTCTTGAACGACATCTCGACACGTCGTAAACCACTTGCTCCACTACCTATATTTATACGTAATTTCATCTTCCGTATTACAAGGATTATTGTGCATATTCGTTTCAAGTTCTGATATGGAAATCAACGTCATGTCAAGATCTGCGTTTCATTTAATCAATATCTTGACGTCTTCAATAAGATTCATCAGTTTGGAAATATGTGATATCTAAGTTTTACTTTCTACACAAACAATGTACGTATTAAACGTGTCGCAACGTTTCAAGACCGACTGGTCCCTTTGTCAAGCTATCGCTCGTTAAATACGTACATTGTCGTTGTAGAAAGTAAAACTTTGATATCAATATCTTAGCGCATTTTACAGTAGGAACACTAGCATGGTTACAGACGTCCTGACGTCACTTGACGTAATCCTTCTGTCATCGAAGCATTTCATTGCCGCCTCGCATTCACCTTTACCGAACCATTTGACCCCGATTTAGCTGTAATAGATGTCTGGTCTCCTCCTCGGGTTATTTCTATAAACACTCATTTCTCCTTCCCACATGTTAATAGATTTTAGTGAGAGTCGGTGTACCAAGAGATGAATTTAGATATTTCGATAAGAACAATTTTGACAGTGATGATTGTATACCTTAAGGCGTATTATAACGTTGCATATTTTTGTTACTAGTGGTGCGCATGTTTATCAGCTTAAAATGATGAAGCATTTACCAAAGCATTGTAGCAATATAACTGTGCACTCAAGGTAAACTTCGCTAACGCGGTGCATGTCCTTTTCCTGTAATGCAGTGGCATTCATATTGCGTATGAACCGCATCTGAAAGCAGATTAATACTATAATGACTAAAAGATTGATAAAAATATAAAACAAAACTTTTAGTTTATAAAAACATTGTCAGTAATATATTCAAACACTGCATAACTAGAGAGAGAGGTTCCGAATAGCTAGGAGATGGATAAAATATAACGTTATGAGTAGTATATTCAAACACTGCATAACTAAAGAGAGAGGTTCCGAATAACTAGGAGATGGATAAAATATAACGTTATGAGTAGTATATTCAAACACTGCATAACCAGAGAGAGAATCCGAATCATTAAGAAATTGATAAGAAATATAATACAAAAACTATTAGTTTCAAACACTGCATAACTAGAGAGAGGTTCCGAACATTGTAGATCAGAAAAGTTTAAACTGAATGCTAGTAACCTCTCAACAAAGGTTTCAGTTAAAACTGTGAAATTAAATTTAAATACACATTTTAATTGAAGAAATAACAATAATTATTAAATATAAGAGCAATCTAAAATACAATTTCGAAGCAAATTGATGGAATCGGTACATGTACCTCAAGGTGTAGACACAAGCAAACTAAACCCTTCAAATGAGTCATTTTTTATCATGACCAATTTACTTTTTTTCTAATAAACATATTTGCAAAGATACTCTGACTATGACGAACATTTAAGAAGACGTTTTCGGAGTTGAAGATAGATAAAATTGAGGGTAACCATTTTCCGACAACAAATGAGCATGGTACATTTTTTGTAACTACTTAAAGAGGTTGAGTGATGTATATCATTGTCGGCTTAGCTTTGCTACACAACGTATATGTTTAACATTGTAAATTAAGTGTTTACTATCTGTCAATGAAGCTTCCTCAATGATTATATCTTGGAAAATCAACGGGAAAATGGCAACAAAGAACTAACTTAAGAAATCATCCGTGTTTCAACAGAGAGGTGATCTGTCTAAACTACTTCTTTAAAACGTTGTGTTGACTTGATAGAACTTTGTAGTTATATAATGTCAGGTTTTTTACAGTACACACGTATTTTAACGTTACAGCGAACAGCCCATATTGTTTCCTTCAACCGTTTTTCATGATTCGCGACTACACCATTAAGTTTCCACTAGATACCGCACATCTCCGTAAACGTATTCCACGTAAATCAGACCAAGGTTCGCCAGATGATTTCACAGCCGAAAACAAGCAATTACCAACCACGCTGGACAGAAAATTTATGTTATTGAACAAAATCAAAACGCGTTTTGACGCAAGTAAGTAAGATTTCACAACCGAATACAACCAATTACCCCGACATCGATCGCCAATCTCTGATCTCTTCTAACTGTCATTTTCTTTTCATTCCATTTTGCAAGTAAATTGACCATTACTGTCCCACGTCTGACGGGGCGCTTAGCTCGCGCGACCCTCGCGTGCCAGGGCCGAGCACCATAGAGCCTGGTCAGCCAGAACATGAAATGTTTACTTACGTGACGCCCCGCACAACACAAGTTAATTCAATAATTAACACTTTACATTTGCTACCGTTGCAGGTCCTAAAAACGTCAATATACAAATAAAAAGGTAACAAAATGTCGGCATCCAAATCGATATGAGAGCTGTTTGAAGTAAATGAAGTATCGGCGCAACGCGCCCAGGGTTTTCAGAGAAGAACTTTCTACCTCTGTAACCCAATTTGTCACGGGCACACCACGGTAAGACCACCATTACTAGAGGCCCTTACAATGCATCGAAAAGCTTAATTTCCTGTTAAAGGTTAAAGCTTCTCGTTCAACTAAAGAGATTTTATAGTTGCTAGATTTAGAAGGACTACATGCCAACCTTTGCCTCATAGCACCATTCATCAACAGTTGTGTTTCGTATAAAGTGTATGGCATATATACAGTAATATTATTATTTTTTGAGATAGAGAAATGTCTAAGATATGAAGAGCATTATTTCAAAGTCGTTCACATTAATCTATATTCCATTCTACCATATTTTCTTGGGTAACACATATCTTGCTTACAAAGATTGGTACATGTACATACTATGCACAATTGAGTAATGCTCGATTCTAGTGTAACCAAATGACTTGTGTAGCTGATTCTATGTGAAGAATTTGTTTGTAAACATCATGTTCCTATTTATTTATGTAAGTAAACATTGAAAACAGTTGTTGGAGAAGGCTTTTATCAAATATGTTTAAAGTATTGAAGTTGGCATGTTCTATAAATGTAAAATGCATCGCTAGTGTAGATATTGCATTTAACTACAAGAAAAAAATAGATTAAAATCCTCACATAAATTGTTTGCATCTCTGATAACCGATATTGACGCCGTTTGTACATGTAACTTGATATTTCTAATATCTTGGCTGCCCGAATCTTAATCAGCAACATTGCTTATATACTCCTTATTATATTTTTTTTAATTTTTGTTTATTATGTTGTCGTTTTCTACAATCTTGTGTAAGCTGCTCTACGATTATGCTTAGTATGATTATTTAGTTGACCGATGAACCATACGCCTACATGTAGGAATTGAAATTGTGTGCAGGGCACAAATGTTCCGGAATCCGGGTGTGGCTGTTTAAAATTAGGAATACGAAAACATTGAATGAAAGACGGAGAGCATAATAATTGCAGCTTTCGGCTATGAGAGTTAATTTGCATAGTTAAAACGTTCTTTGCATATAACATTAGCATGTATGACTATATCAAGTAAACAACTTTTTTAGCCTTTCTGACGGATATAGGAGTTGTGTTAACGTATACCTCCTGTCTGGTATAGCATGCAACCATCATAGGAAGCAAACATTTAGATGACGTTAGGATGTTCCAGAAATGTCGCCTGACATACGGTACTTCAAATCTGTAAATGTTCGGGAATTTTTATATTCATATCAGTCATTACTAGTTTATTGAACTGAGATTTGTAACATTCATACGAATATAAATACAATTCGGTTACATACATACGGAATAGCATGAAACTCTATCGGGTTTATGCAGCATGGATGTAACCGATTTCCTGAACATACCTGCATGAATATGAAAACTGAACCCTACATGAGTGTCAACAAAAGGCGGATCACGTTGCCATGCTTTCAGACGTCAGCGTAGATCACGTAAATATTGTATCCTTGACAACAACTTTTACGTTTGCCTAATTGGAAAGTATATACTTGTGAATGACAATGGACAGCTAGTTTCGCCGACATTAAACACGTTATTTCTAGGTTGTTTTGCAAATTTACTGCAAGAAAAACTTGTAAGAAAAACCTATGAAGGTTATTGATGAACAGCTTCATACATAGAACGTAACGTAGGATATCGATGTATAAACGGAAATTGCAATTAAGTACCCTGTTACCGCAACACTGATCAAAAGGACAATGTCCCTGATAAGACAGATGACATGAAGTGCTCGGAAGGTGACTGATCTTTGACACGAACATTACCCGAGTACACCATCCTTGTGAGTAAAGTTTGAGTATGGAGTGAAGAATAACGAACAGTAATGATATTTTAATTGGAAATTTTCAAGTTCAAATATGTGTAGACGTCAAATTATAGCAAGATGCAGACATGCCGTCCAAGGACCCGAGTGCTGCCTCGGACGCGCCGTTTCTACACCATTACTGTCCTAGTACCAAAGTGTTGTTTCCAGAGCGCGCCGTTTCTAACAGCATCACCGTCCAAGTACCCGATTGTAGCTGCGGCATATCTTCAGTATCACTGTCCTAGCACCCGCATGTTGCTTCCGGATAACGCAATTTCTACACCATCCCTTTCATGTACCCAATTTTTATTTCTGGAGCGCGCTGTTTCTACACCACCTCCGTCCTAGTGCAGCCCGAGTCTTGCTTCTGGGGCAAAGTTTCTAACAGCATAACCAACCTAGTACCCGAATGTTGCTTCCGGGGCACCGTTTCTAATAGCAGTACCAACCTAGTACCCGAATGTTGCTCCGGGGCACCGTTTCTAACAACAGCACTGTCCTGTCCTAGTACCCGAATGTTGCTTCCTAAGCGCGCTGTTTCTACATCATTGCCGTCCTAGTACCCGAGTGTTGCTTCCGGAGCCCACCGTTTCTAACAGCAGTACCAACCTAGTACCCGAATGTTACTTCCGGGGCACCGTTTCTAACAGCAAAGTCTTCTTTGTACCCGACTAATGCTTCCGGATCACACCATTTCTACACCATCCCCGTCCTGTAATACCCGACTGTTACTGCCGTACCGCGCTGTGTCTACAGCATCGCCCTGACCTATATCATCCCCCACCCCAAAGATATCGCACACATCTATCTGTAGGTGTCACGCGACCAGCGTATCTTTATCAATCAGGATTTCTTCCTCACCTAGGGACAATCACTTTGACTTAAACATCAATTCCTACTGTGGTTATTTTCACACGAACTTGGTATCACCGTATAGTGTCTTCAGGGACGCCGTCCCTGCCCAAAGAAGGCTGCGATTCATCACGTGTCAGAGTGTTATTGCACAGCCTCCCCCGCGCTGTATCGTTTTTCGTATGAATAGTATATTTATAATCGGAGAGACAAAAGCAAAGATGTCATGTATCACAACGCCTCATGAGCACATTACCCATATATCAATATATTTAATCCGCTTTTCCACACGATAAAACGTGTATCGGTTATCACCTTATTTGTCATACTATGGCGGTTTTCTATGATACACATGTATGTTAAGCTGACAGCTATTGTTGTGAACGCTGTATTAATGTATGACCTCAGTTCCTTACTTGGCAGTACTACCGTCAACTATAGCATTAGCAGTACAACCCTCAACTATAGCATTAGTAGTACTACCGTCAACTATAGCATTGGTAGTACTACCGTCAACTATAGCATTGGTAGAACTACCGTCAACTCTAGCATTAGTAGTACTACCGTCAACTATAGCATTAGTAGTATTACCGTAAACTATTGCATTATTAGTACTACCGTCAACTATAGCATTAGTAGTACTACCGTCAACTATAGCATTATTAGTACTACCGTCAACTATAGCATTATTAGTACTACCGTCAACTGTAACATTAGTAGTAATACCGTAAACTATAGCATTATTAGAACTACCGTCAACTATAGCATTAGCAGTACTACCGTCAACTATAGCATTATTAGTACTACCGACAACTATAGCATTATTAGTACTACCGTCAACTATAGCATTAGAAGTAGTACCATCAACTATAACATTTTTAGTACTACCGTCAACTCTAGCATAAGTAGTACTACCGTCAACTCTAGCATTATTAGTACTACCGTCAACTATAGCATTATTAGGACTACCGTCAACTCTAGAATTAGTAATGCTACCGTCAACTATAGCATTATTAGTACTGCCGTCAACTATAGCATTAGTAGTACTACCGTCAACTATAGCATTAGTAGTATTACTGTAAACTATAGCATTATTAGAACTACCGTCAACTATAGCATTAGTAGTACTACCGTCAACTATAGCATTAGTAGTGCTACCGTCAACTATAACATTAGTAGTACTACCGTCAACTATAGCATTAGTAGTGCTATCGTCAACTATAACATTAGCAGTACAACCCTCAACTATAGCATTAGTAATACTACCGTCAACTATAGCATTATTAGTACTACCGTCAACTATAGCATTATTAGTACTACCGTCAACTATAGCATTAGTAGTACTACCGTCAACTATAGCATTAGTAGTACTACCGTCAACTATAGCATTATTAGTACTACCGTCAACTATAGCATTATTAGTACTACCGTCAACTATAGCATTAGTAGTACTACCGTCAACTATAGCATTAGTAGTACTACCGTCAACTATAGCATTATTAGTACTACCGTCAACTATAGCATTAGTAGTACTACCGTCAACTATAGCATTAGTAGTACTACCGTCAACTATAGCATTATTAGTACTACCGTCAACTATAGCATTAGTAGTACTACCGTCAACTATAGCATTAGTAGTACTACCGTCAACTATAGCATTATTAGTACTACCGTCAACTATAGCATTAGTAGTACTACCGTCAACTATAGCATTAGTAGTACTACCGTCAACTATAGCATTATTAGTACTACCGTCAACTATAGCATTAGTAGTACTACCGTCAACTATAGCATTAGTAGTACTACCGTCAACTATAGCATTATTAGTACTACCGTCAACTATAGCATTAGTAGTACTACCGTCAACTATAGCATTAGTAGTACTACCGTCAACTATAGCATTATTAGTACTACCGTCAACTATAGCATTAGTAGTACTACCGTCAACTATAGCATTAGTAGTACTACCGTCAACTATAGCATTATTAGTACTACCGTCAACTATAGCATTATTAGTACTACCGTCAACTATAGCATTAGTAGTACTACCGTCAACTATAGCATTAGTAGTACTACCGTCAACTATAGCATTATTAGTACTACCGTCAACTATAGCATTAGTAGTACTACCGTCAACTATAGCATTAGTAGTACTACCGTCAACTATAGCATTATTAGTACTACCGTCAACTATAGCATTAGTAGTACTACCGTCAACTATAGCATTAGTAGTACTACCGTCAACTATAGCATTATTAGTACTACCGTCAACTATAGCATTATTAGTACTACCGTCAACTCTAGCATTAGTAGTACTACCGTCAACTATAGCATTAGTAGTACTACCGTCAACTATAGCATTATTAGTACTACCGTCAACTATAGCATTAGTAGTACTACCGTCAACTATAGCATTAGTAGTACTACCGTCAACTATAGCATTATTAGTACTACCGTCAACTATAGCATTAGTAGTACTACCGTCAACTATAGCATTAGTAGTACTACCGTCAACTATAGCATTATTAGTACTACCGTCAACTATAGCATTAGTAGTACTACCGTCAACTATAGCATTAGTAGTACTACCGTCAACTATAGCATTATTAGTACTACCGTCAACTATAGCATTAGTAGTACTACCGTCAACTATAGCATTAGTAGTACTACCGTCAACTATAGCATTATTAGTACTACCGTCAACTATAGCATTAGTAGTACTACCGTCAACTATAGCATTAGTAGTACTACCGTCAACTATAGCATTATTAGTACTACCGTCAACTATAGCATTATTAGTACTACCGTCAACTATAGCATTAGTAGTACTACCGTCAACTCTAGCATTAGTAGTACTACCGTCAACTATAGCATTATTAGTACTACCGTCAACTCTAGCATTAGTAGTACTACCGTCAACTCTAGCATTATTAGTACTACCGTCAACTATAGCATTATTAGTACTACCGTCAACTATAGCATTAGTAGTACTACCGTCAACTATAGCATTAGTAGTACTACCGTCAACTATAGCATTATTAGTACTACCGTCAACTATAGCATTATTAGTACTACCGTCAACTATAGCATTAGTAGTACTACCGTCAACTATAGCATTAGTAGTACTACCGTCAACTATAGCATTATTAGTACTACCGTCAACTATAGCATTATTAGTACTACCGTCAACTATAGCATTAGTAGTACTACCGTCAACTATAGCATTAGTAGTACTACCGTCAACTATAGCATTATTAGTACTACCGTCAACTATAGCATTAGTAGTACTACCGTCAACTATAGCATTAGTAGTACTACCGTCAACTATAGCATTATTAGTACTACCGTCAACTATAGCATTATTAGTACTACCGTCAACTATAGCATTAGTAGTACTACCGTCAACTATAGCATTAGTAGTACTACCGTCAACTATAGCATTATTAGTACTACCGTCAACTATAGCATTATTAGTACTACCGTCAACTATAGCATTAGTAGTACTACCGTCAACTATAGCATTAGTAGTACTACCGTCAACTATAGCATTATTAGTACTACCGTCAACTATAGCATTATTAGTACTACCGTCAACTATAGCATTAGTAGTACTACCGTCAACTATAGCATTAGTAGTACTACCGTCAACTATAGCATTATTAGTACTACCGTCAACTATAGCATTATTAGTACTACCGTCAACTATAGCATTAGTAGTACTACCGTCAACTATAGCATTAGTAGTACTACCGTCAACTATAGCATTATTAGTACTACCGTCAACTATAGCATTAGTAGTACTACCGTCAACTATAGCATTAGTAGTACTACCGTCAACTATAGCATTATTAGTACTACCGTCAACTATAGCATTAGTAGTACTACCGTCAACTATAGCATTAGTAGTACTACCGTCAACTATAGCATTATTAGTACTACCGTCAACTATAGCATTAGTAGTACTACCGTCAACTATAGCATTAGTAGTACTACCGTCAACTATAGCATTATTAGTACTACCGTCAACTATAGCATTATTAGTACTACCGTCAACTATAGCATTAGTAGTACTACCGTCAACTATAGCATTAGTAGTACTACCGTCAACTATAGCATTATTAGTACTACCGTCAACTATAGCATTAGTAGTACTACCGTCAACTATAGCATTAGTAGTACTACCGTCAACTATAGCATTATTAGTACTACCGTCAACTATAGCATTAGTAGTACTACCGTCAACTATAGCATTAGTAGTACTACCGTCAACTATAGCATTATTAGTACTACCGTCAACTATAGCATTAGTAGTACTACCGTCAACTATAGCATTAGTAGTACTACCGTCAACTATAGCATTATTAGTACTACCGTCAACTATAGCATTAGTAGTACTACCGTCAACTATAGCATTAGTAGTACTACCGTCAACTATAGCATTATTAGTACTACCGTCAACTATAGCATTAGTAGTACTACCGTCAACTATAGCATTAGTAGTACTACCGTCAACTATAGCATTATTAGTACTACCGTCAACTATAGCATTATTAGTACTACCGTCAACTATAGCATTAGTAGTACTACCGTCAACTATAGCATTAGTAGTACTACCGTCAACTATAGCATTAGTAGTACTACCGTCAACTATAGCATTATTAGTACTACCGTCAACTATAGCATTATTAGTACTACCGTCAACTATAACATTATTAGTACTACCGTCAACTCTAGCATTAGTAATACTACCATCAACTATAACATTATTAGTATTACCGTCAACTATAGCATTAGTAGTAATACCATCAACTATAACATTTTTAGTACTACCGTCAACTCTAGCATTAGTAGTACTACCGTCAACTATAGCATTATTAGTACTACCGTCAACTATAGCATTATTAGTACTACCGTCAACTATAGCATTATTAGTACTACCGTCAACTGTAGCATTAGTAATACTACCATCAACTATAACATTATTAGTACTACCGTCAACTCTAGCATTATTAGTACTACTGTCAACTATAGCATTAGTAGTTCTACCGTCAACTATAGCATTAGTAGTACTACCGTCAACTATAGCATAAGTAGTTCTACCGTCAACTATAGCATTATTAGTACTACCGTCAACTATAACATTATTAGTACTACAGTCAACTATAGCATTATTAGTACTACCGTCAACTGTAGCATTAGTAATACTACCATCAACTATAACATTATTAGTACTACCGTCAACTATAGCATTATTAGTACTACCGTCAACTATAACATTATTAGTACCACCGTCAACTCTAGCATTAGTAGTACTACCGGTAACTATAGCATTATTAGTACTACCGTCAACTATAACATTATTAGTGCTGCCGTCAACTCTAGCAATAGTAGTACTACCGTCTACTATAGCATTATTAATACTTTAGTAATACTACCGTCAACTATGACATTATTAGTACCAGCGTCAACTCTAGCATTAGTAGTAGTACCGGTAACTATAGCATTATTGGTACTACCGTCAACTATAACATTATTAGTACTACCGTCAACTATATAGCATTAGTAGTGCTACCGTCAACTCTAGCATTATTAATACTACCGTCAACTATAACATTATTAGTACTACCGTCAACTCTAGCATTAGTAGTACTACCGTCAACTATATAGCATTAGTGGTGCTACCGTCAACTATAACATTATTAGTACTACCGTCAACTATAACATTATTAGTACTACCGTCAACTATATAGCATTAGTAATGCTACCGTCAACTCTAGCATTATTAATACTACCGTCAACTATAACATTACAAAAGAAGTGTGAAGTTAGGAATATAGAAAGTCCGCCATGTTTGACGGAGACAACAGGGACTTTGTCACTCGCACCAAAAGGAAACATCTGGACATTGACATGGGGTTTTTAAACTGTTTACGTATCCATGATAAATAATGTGATTGTTTGCTACTTCACACACAGAGATGTACATCTATAAAACGGTCACCTGGGACCGTTCACATGAGCACGCTTCGTTAAGCAGGTCTATAACTGGCCTGTCAGTAACGGTCATTCTGGGCTGGAACTTGCATGTCCGGACAAACACGTGTACTTGGACAATAAATGGAAAATTCTCGTGAGGAACAACCATTCATAACGTAGCCAGGGTTCTCTCTCTCAGTTCGTGAACAGCGATAGTTCACTTAGGCAAGAACCGTCGTATACAGAAAGTATCAAAACATTGATTACAAAGTGGCAAAATGCACGAGGATGTCTTTTCGGATTTGATTATGTGCCCATTATGTTTTCTGTATTTTCCGTCGCCGTTGGTATTTGATATTACAGTGCCTATGGCCGTTGGGAGCAAAATATATATCTTGGTCACGGAACCACCAGTGCTGATAATGCAACTGTCGCACGTGCACTCTTGCTGTGCATGTTGAACTTCAGCCAGGAAGCGAAACACAGTTGCAGACACAACTACATGTATAAACTACCACCAATGGCCTTTCAAACATAACATTCGAATATTACCATAGCAATGCACGTGTGATGGATGTTCGTGTCAACCGGAAGCCACGATTCAGACCGCGCTATTTATAGACCTTTTCATATAAATTTTGAATGAAGACTTTGTCGCACTCGTTGACATGATTTGTATTTACTTATCATTTTTTAAAGGTCTCTGTAGCCATACGGAACATTTAGCATGGGGAGACGAGCCCCTTACGTTTTGATTTCTATACTATAACTCGTGTTCATTAGCGCGGCTGTTGTGCCCACTTCCTCGGGATATAGCTTTTAACAAAACTCGGAGACTAATTAAAATTCCAAAAATCACTGTTAATTGTACGAGGATGTTTCGGTAAAGTGCGCTAGCCAGTAATTTAACAACGTCGCTATTTTTATGACCTCATCAGTAGTAATGATGCCAAATTTTATGGTCACATTGGAATACCAGCGGGTTTGTGTAGGTATGTTAGTAGATTTAAGTTTTTCTGACGTATGGCGCGTTCACCAAACACGCGTCTGTAGTAACACGTGTCAAGGCTTGGTAAATATTGTAATATTATCACGTCTTTTTAATATAACTAGGCATTGAAAGTAAAATTACCTTATCAAAGTATCGAAAATAAAATTACCCTATCAAAGTATCGAAAATAAAATTACCCTATCAAAGTATCGAAAATAAAATTACCCTATCAAAGTATCAAAAGTAAAATTACCCTATCAAAGTATCAAAAGTAAAATTAACCTATCAAAGTATTGAAAGTAAAATTACCCTACCAAAGTGTCGAAAATAAAATAACCTACCAAAGTATCGAAAGTAAAATTACCCTACCATAGTATCAAAAGTAAAATTACCCTATCAAAGTATCGAAAGTAAAAATACCCTACCAAAGTATCGAAAGTAAAATTACCCTATCAGGGTATCGAAAGTAAAATAACCCTACCAAAGTATAGAAAGTCAAATTACCCTACCAAAGTATTGAAAGTAAAATTACCCTACCAAAGTGTCGAAAATAAAATAACCTACCAAAGTATCGAAAGTAAAATTACCCTACCAAAGTATCAAAAGTAAAATTACCCTATCAAAGTATCGAAAGTAAAATTACCCTACCAAAGTATCGAAAGTAAAATTACCCTATCAAAGTATCGAAAGTAAAAATACCCTACCAAAGTATCGAAAGTAAAATTACCCTATCAGGGTATCGAAAGTAAAATTACCCTACCAAAGTATAGAAAGTCAAATTACCCTACCAAAGTATCGAAAGTAAAATTACCCTACCAAAGTATCGAAAGTAAAATTACCCTACCAAAGTATCGAAAGTAAAATTACCCTACCAAAGTATCGAAAGTAAAATTACCCTACCAAAGTATCGAAAGTAAAATTACCCTACCAAAGTATCGAAAGTAAAATTACCCTACCAAAGTATCGAAAGTAAAATTACCCTACCAAAGTATCGAAAGTAAAATTACCCTACCAAAGTATCGAAAGTAAAATTACCCTACCAAAGTATCGAAAGTAAAATTTACTTAGCAAAGGCATCGAAGGTAAAATTAACCTACTTATGCATTGAAATTAAAATCAACATTCCAAGGTATCGAAGGTAAAATGAACCTACCAATGTATCGTAGGTAAAAT
This sequence comes from Mizuhopecten yessoensis, assembly GCF_002113885.1. Taxonomy (NCBI): domain Eukaryota; kingdom Metazoa; phylum Mollusca; class Bivalvia; order Pectinida; family Pectinidae; genus Mizuhopecten; species Mizuhopecten yessoensis. Next base: position 197,890 of record NW_018404042.1, read on the forward strand.
TAATCTATCAAAGTAGCGAAGGTAAAATAACCTTACCAAAGTATTGAAGGTTAAATCAACCTACCACAGTATCGAAGGTAAAATCAACCTACCAAAGTATCGAAGGTAACATTACCTTACCGAAGTATCGAAGGTAAAATCAACCTACGAAAGTATCGAAGGTAAAATTACCCTACCAAAGTATCGAAAGTAAAAATACCCTACCAAAGTATCGAAAGTAAAATTACCGTACCAAAGTATCGAAAGTAAAATTACCCTATCAAAGTATCGAAAATAAAATTACTCTACCAAAGCATCGAAAGTAAAATTACCCTACCAAAGTATCGAAAGTAAAATTACCCTATCAAAGTATCGAAAATAAAATTACTCTACCAAAGTATCGAAAGTAAAATTACCCTACCAAAGTATCGAAAGTAAAATTTACTTACCAAGGCATCGAAGGTAAAATTAACCTACTTATGCATTGAAATTAAAATCAACATTCCAAGGCATCGAAGGTAAAATGAACCTACCAATGTATCGTAGGTAAAATTAATCTATCAAAGTAGCGAAGGTAAAATAACCTTACCAATGTATTGAAGGTTAAATCAAACTACCACAGTATCGAAGGTAAAATCAACCTACCAAAGTATCGAAGGTAACATTACCTTACCAAAGTATCGAAGGTAAAATCAACCTACGAAAGTATCGAAAGTAAAATTTACTTACCAAGGCATCGAAGGTAGAATTAACCTACCAATGTATCGTAAGTAAAATTAATCTATTAAAGTAGCGAAGGTAGAATAACCTTACCAAAGTATTGAAGGTTAAATCAACCTACCAAAGTATCGAAGGTAAAATGAACCTATCAAAGTATCGAAGGTAAAATCAACCTACCAAAGTATCGAAGGTAAAGTGAACCTATCAAAGGACTTTGATCGAAGGTAAAATCAACCTACCAAAGTATCGAAGGTAACATTACCTTACCAACGTTTCGAATGTAAAATGAACCTGCAACAGTGTCGAAGGTAAATACCTATCAAAGTATCGAAGGTAAAATCAACCTACCAAAGTATCGAAGGTAACATTACCTTATCAACGTTTCGAATGTAAAATGAACCTTCCACAGTGTCGAAGGTAAATACCTATCAAAGTATCGAAGTTAAAGTCAACCTACCAAAGTATCGAAGGTAAAATCAAAATATCAAAATATCGTAGGTAACACTAATTTACCAACGTTTTGAAGGTAAAATGAACCTACCAAAGTATCTAAAAAACCTCTACACCACCCATGTATTTATCTTCTGACACTTATCAAATAACGTTCTGTCACCGATATCTGATTGAGATTATTTCATTAAAGGTACGCTTATTTCCACCCGATCTACAGGAACTTGTGTTGCGTACAAATTCAAGGTATTATATCTAAATATTTCTTGTTATTGTCGCTATATTTATAGAACGAGGGCCAAGAATAAGTTGCTTGTCCGCTCGTGATGAAGGTCTCGAACGTTCACACAATTGCTCTACGTGATTTTTCATATGGCGTGCATTCCTAACCTATTGGAAAGTACTTCCGATGTTGTAATAACAATATATATATATATAGAAAAAATAAATTAACGACCGACTAAAAAACTAGCTGCTTTCACCCTTCACAGGGCTCTTCATGTTCCCTTTTTATTATATATATATATATATGGTTATAGCATTAACACGGATGTTTAGCCCTCGTGTTTGTTAAAATATTTAATGCACCGGATAATTGAGAAAATTGATTTTTGATATGTAATCTTACAAATAAACGAGTTTAAGTGTGGGCAACGAGGCGCTTCAATTTTAAAAAAATGCAAGCATGGTCCTGTTTTGGCTTCGAAGTATACATGTTACTGTGTGCATGTATGTATATGAATTTCAAATCATTACGCTTCCCGTACAGAAGATTTACGGTAAGGGCAGCTTACTCTCATGGAACCTAATGGAACCATTATATTCCATGAACATTTGCCACATTGCCTTAACGAATGTTCCCTAGAACAACCCAATTGTAATTTGTACAATCATTAATCATTATTATTCTGCTTAAAATATGTCCTCGGGATGGATTAGAAACAACGTTATATATCATTTGAATGACAATTTTAACCAAAAGACTCTGAATAGTATCTGAAGGAGATACATGTACATTTACGTAACACTAAATAGAGCATAACACCTTTTTGACGAGATTTGGTCCCGTGTGACCTGTTTGGAGCCATGCCAGAGAGAAATCCCCGCGGCATAGCAATGAGCGTTTTCTGTTATATATATTTTATAAACTTTCCCATTCGTCTCCATATACAGTAGGTCGATGACTGTTTGGTAACGACTTTCTCTTGCTTTAATTTAATATAAATTACAGTCCATGCTAAAAACGTAAATTCAAGTATATTCCGAAATTCTATTAGATTTGTCTTGTGACATCCTCAGGGAATTTAGAAATTTTATGTCTTGAAACTGAATTGTTTATCGATTATGTATTCCAAAATGGTATCCATAAAATCAAATCAAAATGAATCATAATAATTTTACTTTCGTGTTTTTATATAATTATTCTTCCCATAGTTTTGAATACCTGCGACGCCTTTGCTATGACATTTGATGGTCTCTGCCTGTTTAAAGTACGCTAGAAATTTGGAAGAGTTGCTTTTTATAAATCATTTATCGTCATTTGTTTGACATACACCACGTGACTTATTCCGATGTACGATTTTGTCATCATCAACAGGACGCCATATTAAGGTATTTTTTTGGAAAATGGCAGCAATTTTGTCCTCTGAAATTCGCGTTTGTGGTACATGGTGGAACCATATTTCAAATTATTCTGTTAAAATTGAGAAAGTTCCTTGATGTAATCAGAATAAAACGCTCTCATCAGCCTATGCACGTGGAACATCACTGCGCCATTGGTGCAGACTATCTGTACCAAAGCCACACCCAAAACGACTGATATGCTGTCTTATCACGACTGCTGCGCCAAACTGTAGGCAAGGCTATCATTTTATGTCCCACGCGAAAAGTTAGTTTCGTATTTTTGAGTAGTTAATCTTTATTTTCAAAAACTGAAATTGCGTTTGTGTTTATTGAAAACTTGTAACTTGATTTTAAAGTATGCTAAAAATATATCACAACCCACCAAAATTGTCAATCAGGACGGATGAGCGACCAATTTGTCCCCGCTGGATTTGCATAATTACTGATCGTTTTTTGGCACAAAACTTAACTAATTGACTTCATTTTAACCATTCTGACTTCATATTATGTAATCAACAATATTACGTCGTAATCTTTGGTTGTCAGTAAATTTGTTGTTTCCCCGGAAATATAGTATCAACTACTTCTTTTCCACATTGGAAGTTGCAGCCTCTTCTTGAAAAATAATCGCTTGTTTCCATGTCAATATGATTTCATCATATTTATTAATCATATGTTTTCCTCATAACACGTGAATGAATGAAAATAATCAGCTGAAGTTTTTTTGAGGGAAAACTCTTTAATAATCAGCACATTAGCAATTTGTGAACCTATTTTTTCTGTAAAACACATTATATGCTGATATCACGCTGCTCAGAAGCCGTGTACAAGCGTATCTGCCGTTTCACGCTCCCATTGGAATTTGTTTATCACTTTCTTAAGGATGATAGGATCACGATATTTAAGTATACACAGCTTCCATGATGTTACACATTTTGTTTGTCGTTAGACCTATGGCGGAACACATGTAGTCTATTATAAACCACTAGAAACTGTAATTAGATAGCATTATAGTAAAAACTATTCTGTAATGTATTTCTTTTCGTTACACGTAAGTTCCTCAAAGCTTAAGAAACTGATGTATTTAGTAAGTAACACAAATACCCAGAGTACAGATATATCTGTGGACTGTTATAAACGTTATAAAAAGACAGACACACATGTTATTTATTATACAACAATTGCCAAACAAATTATCTCAGCTTGTATTACAATGTAATCACTCTTGTTAACCCGGATGTTAGCGCGCAGAAGGTCTTTATGTGGGAGGAAACCGGAGTATCCGCAGAAAACCATGGACGCGTCGGACAGGTGGTCCAATAGCTTTCCATATCCCATCGGAGAATCGAACTCCGGCCTCCTTGGTGAAAGGCAAATGCGCTAACCACTCCGCTACCCGACCACCCGAACACATTTAAATGCAAAGAAAATTACTGCATATTAATTTCCGACATTGAAATGGGATACGTAGTACAAAATAAACTGAAAACATTATATCATAGGGGATTATTACTGAAGTCTACAATATTTAACTATATGGTCGTATGTTTTAACAACTTTCAAAATATTCCCCTCGGGATCCCTACTTGTACGACAAATGACAAAGGACATCCCTGCCCGGCACCACGTGTACCTGCCACATAACGTTGATCTACGCGTGCGCTTTCGATATTAAACTCGTGTATAAAATATTAATGTAGATCTCATGTTTTAAAAAGGATGATTCTTCAGTATCATGTTAAATCTGTGAATCTCCGTAAAAACCTCCAACTGCGTTATCAGGCTAACAATTACAAACTATAAACAACAGTCTTGCTGTACATTAAGGTGTTAAAACATATCTCATGTGATAGGCTACCCCGTTGCAGCGCTTGGGACCGCTTTTCCCTTTTTTTCTCCTCCTACTTCTACTGTCTTTTCCTCGGTATTTATCTGGGCACCTGTCTCAATATGACCTCAGCTGTTAGGGTCGTGTTAAAATCATGTGCATAAAGGTGATATATTACTGGTAATTAATCGGAAGAAGGCATAAACTTCATTTATATTTTGTAATCAGGAATTTAAGGCTTCTAAGTATTACATACTTCAATTCTTACGGTAAGCTTCCGAGAATTATACAGAACACAGCAAATAAAAAGGGGTTTTGGACATTTCAAGACTTCTTAAGGTAGTTTATTTAACGTATTACCCCGAATCCCTCGTTTTATAGATTTATCTAAGAGTCATTGTGTGTGGATGGACAAATCCGTGGTAATTTAAATTTCGAAACAAAGAATTGTGCCGAGACAACACAAACTAAGGCTTCCATACCGCACGTACAAGTCGCCACACAAAGTCTTGTCAGCTCAAATAAAACAGCATCTTTAAAAAAAACTCCATGCTGTCATTGATTGGGGAAATATTCTTTGTGACGTCTAATCAATAGTCACGCCCTGAGCTTGTCAATCATTTTAGGGTTTTCAAATTTGCATACAGCACATATCTTTTGATCATTTTTTGTGAACTTTTTTAAAGCATGCCTGTCAACCGTTGACGTTTTGTTCATTTGAATCAATTCTGGATGAGGAGATTTAAGACAGAATGATAGATGAAGTTTTCTGAACAGTGCAATACTGATTGATCCAACGTAGAAATAATGTCGGGATTCCTTGAAGAGGCGAGTGAGCGTCGCCCATTGTTCCGGCCGTTGTCTTCTCCGTACCCCAGACGACGCCATCTTCTTCCTACCATTTCCTTTGAGGAAGCCATGTATGCTTGGAAGTGCATACATGTTTAACAATACATTTAAATTGTAAACATCACGGAAACGAGACAACCCCAGACCACGAGATGTTGACATCCTCACATTCCGATCATTGTGGTCGCGTGGATGCGATCTTAAATTATGTTTGTACTGTGTTTGATGTTTTCTGAGAGACAAGAAATTAAATTTCGTGTGGAGAATTCGTGGAATCATATTGATTTCGAATAAAAAGGTGCACCAAAGCACATCATGTATGTCGATTTGTCCAAATATCGCTGATTCGATCAAGTTACTGTATATTTCGGCTACAGTCGTTTAAAAGACGCGAAAAGTTAAACCCCGTGAACTTTCTTCCTTCTCATAAAAAGAATTACATTGAACTATGGACTGTCCATAATGTTGCGCGAAGTTATAGCCCCGCGACTGCATGTGGTACGTGAACAAAGCCGTGGAAATTTGTTCCCGCGAAATTTAATTAGTAACTTGCAATGTACGGGTAAGGAGACCGTGACGGGCCTTCGTGAGTTCTGTGTACTGACTAAAACAATTTCTACAAGCGTCCCAAAATCATTATATAGCATAACACGATCATCAATGATTCATTGAAAATAACAATGACCGAGTGAACCATATATTGCATGTATCTAGGATAATGTGCACTTGTTTGACCTGTATCATATCACGCACATGCGTACATTACACGTGTACCCGATAGTAGACGCCCCACGTGTACCAAGGTAGACGTAAATGAACCCCTGCCGATCTTCATGTCCTACTAATCACGCAAGGATGTCGTTACCGCCAGAGCCAGCATTGAACTGTTCGGAAAACATTTAAGGAAAAATATTATGTGTCGAAAATCTGTAGAAACTATATACTTATCACCTCTCGTATGAAACCAGAATCAGTCCTCATAAATACCTAGAAGGTCCCGGGTGAAATTAGAACAGAGACTTCATCATTACGATCTCGCAAGTTCTTGTAAAAGTATGGTGATCTGGCTGCCTTTCAAGCGTTTCTTCAACGCTCATATCAAAGTAAGAGCCTCATGGGGAGTTTATCATTGACTATTTACTCTGGAAATATCACTGTAATCAAGGTCGTGGGAGCGTTTGATTGGATTATACATCCTTACAATATGATGATTGCATTACTGTAACAAAATGTGGCGTTGAACATCAGGGACTTCAGTATAATTCGTGTTGTTTGAACAAGACATATGATTAGAATGTCCAGCTGTAATCAAAGTCACGAATGCGTTTGGCTTAATGTGATGTCGTCAATTTATTCCAAACGTTTGTATTTGGATATAATGCGGATGCTCCTCCTAAAGAGAGTTGTGTTTGAACAAGAAATAGACGTTCCCGGTATGTCAGCTCAGCAGTTCTTTTTACACATACATTGCTGGCGTCACGTTTGAACATCTCCAACTAGAATTGACTGGCCACTCATTTCCACTTGACTTCAATGTAATCAAGTTTTTCAAGGGAATTGAATGCATATTTGCAATGTCTTGTATACCCCCAGAAGAAATAAACAAATCACTACGGCACTTGTCAAGATAATGAATATCTCTCCGATATTCTACAGAATCAAAATCTATTTCCACGATGTTTTCTTGGACCAGAAATGCTGCATTGTGTTTGCATAGAAAATTAATGTAATCTGTATAATGTATTTTATTTGAACAGGAAATATACAAATCCCATAAGCCCTTACTAATCAAGGTCACGATCGCGTTTGACCAAACGAGATACTTCCAATGAAAAACAGGCGTCTCCTTTGTGTAGACGAATTGTGGACGGCGACAAAAGATTGGATATTCATTGATTAAGTCATTGATCAGTCCTAATGGGAGTAGGAAACACTATGTAGCGCCAGCTCAGACCCCTTCAATGGGCACACTGGACACAGTTTGACAAACAACATTCGGGGTAATATCGGTCTCCCTCTTCGGCGGGACAAAGCGCGTGCCACCCTCAGGAAGGGCGCGTGTAGACTCGACTGTCGGGAGTAATTACTGTTGACCGTGCACAGCTTCGGTCGTTTATTTCTCAGCGACGTTAAATTCACGCTATAACAAGCCGGGAGCGAATAAGAAGCCGTTAAGTATCTGTCATTGGTATTCCAAGACCCTTGGTCCTGTTGTACTAAGCTTCGAAAGCTTACTACGTTCCGGTCGTGAAATGATGCATCGCAAATACTTTTCCTGCGTTTCACCCAAAACACTACTGTCAAACGTCAAAATACCAACCGTTTTTCTTATATAACAATGTGAACGAAACTTCGTGATATGCATATATCAAACAGATTCCATTCAATATTCTGAAACCGGATTTGAAATGACCGGACTTTGTGGAGCTCGACGGCCATCTATCTTTGATGGCCGTTACGCTCTGTCACTGTAGCTAACCCGATTTGGCGGTGCCTTGCGTCGCCTACCACTCTGCACCTCCAACACGGGGCTGTAATTGAGTTGTTTACACCACTCATGGGCTTCATGGCTTCGTTTTTTATCCATTTTCCTGACGAAAATGTGCGTTGGTTATTAATTTTAAAGCCGATTTCGTGTGAACCATAGAATAAGCTATCCCCTCGACATGTTTAAGAAATGACCATTTTCAAATTTCGGTCCATCTGTATTGATTTTGACGGTTGATGGCGATGTTAAGACAGTTTATCAATGTCAAATTTTACTGAGATATTTTTTCATATACTTGGTGTATATGGAAAAGTACCTAACAGTTTACATGATTGATGTTTCATAAATTAGTCACCGTAGCTCATAAATCGTTATAGCCTTCTTTGATTTCTTTTAAATATCAACTACACATCTAACGGCAGTGATCGTTATGAAGCACGAGGAACAGAAAGTGTTCCGGAGTTAGTAAACGACATCCGTTTCTCCTATTATTAGGTAGCGCTGTCATGTAGAGAAATTATGTTTGGAATGAAGTCCGTTTTATATATTTTAATAGATATATACAGATATAGATATTCTAATGATTTTGATATTTATCGTATAAACATGATAAGGAAAATTCGTCGTTGCGTGCCAAAACAATAAACTGTATTAAAGCTATATTTATCATGTTGACATCGAAACAGACAAAAAGACAAACAACAAACTTCGAAACAGCGTCGAAACATAGAAACAGACATCGAAACAAACATTAAACATAAAAACAGACATTAAACATCTAAACAGACATAGAAACAAACATTTAACATCGAAACAGTCATCGGAACAGATATAAAACATCGAAACAAACATTTAACATCGAAACAGTCATTAAACATCGAAACAGACATAGAAACAGACATTAAACATCTAAACAGACATTTAACATCGAAACAAACATTTAACATCGAAACAGTCATCGGAACAGATATAAAACATCGAAACAAACATTTAACATCGAAACAGACATTAAACATCTAAACAGACAACAAACATCAAAACAGACATCGAAACAAACAACAAACGTATTGCTACAGACATCAGCGCCATATAGATTAACATTATGCAGTGTCCCGCCTCCATCACAAGTTATAGCACGAGATGGGATGGCCAATGAAAATTGTCGTTAAAGCACACACATGATAGAATAGCTTTCCCTACTGGTCATACTCATTGTGGTGCAGCATTGCAAACTCTGGCCGATGCGAGAACATTAAACCCGACAAGCCATCACATTCCATATTTCACAGTCATTCCGATCCTATTTATTTATTTTTTTAATTGTTTATTTTTCGACGATTTTTTCATAATACATATAAACATAAAAAGAAACACACACACACACACACACACACACACCCAAACTTACAGAGCATATATGCTAGCACGAGATAACTTATTATACAACCATCATATTCTGCATATGTATTTATTAAAACATTTCCTCATTCTCCTACCCCTAGATGCTATGCGCTAAGAATAATAATTCAAACTTCCAAGCCTAGCATAGTATATGTATCACTGTTCACCAACACACACACACATATCACAATGTGTACATGATCATTTGAGCACTGATATATCTACATTGTGGACACTTATACATGTTACTGCACTGTATACATGTTCGATAGTAGCTATTTAATTGTACATACATGAATATGTACAATATATAAACACACATGCATACACATAAGACTTGTATGCGGTCAGCTGTCTACACGTATTGACACTCATATGCCTCATACCTAGCTGTATCTATATAATTCATCTTTTACACACCCACACACACACACACACCATCCACCACACAACACACCATAACAAACTCTCAGACACCTATCCATTACACAGGTTAATACACACATCACTCTCTTACTTTAGAACCATAAATGATAGTATACATCTGTTGTGTACATCAAACCTGCTATACTTATATAAGAGTAAAATCAGTAGTATAAGTTTAGAGAGAGAGAGAGAGAAAAGAGAGAGAACAGAGAGAGAGGGGAGGCAATCTTACATGTAAAAATTGTATATACTTAAGTAGCCAGTGACTTAATCAGAAACTGCTGAGGCCTTGGATATATACTGTATACAAAAAATAAATTAAAACACAGGAAAAATAAATTAACAAAACACCTATATATCTATAATAGGTTTCCATTTTCTCCAACCTGTTTCAAATTTCATTTTGACATGCTCACTTTTACCGTTATTAATATAGTTTTGGACAATGAAATGATCTTTTATAACATTAATTAGTGCATTGAGATTTAAAGATTTGCAGAGACATCTAGTCTTGTATATATAATGCTTGATAAGCATTAAAATTTCATTATCAACAAAGCTGGAAAGGTGTGAAACTATTCCGATCCTATTTTGATATTTACAAAGATTGTCTATTGTTTACCCCTGTATCCAGTCAGATTGAGGTTACGTAACCTATATACGTATTAACTGTCGGTATTCTCTAGGATAGTATCGTAATTACATTATTTATACAAAACCTTTCGCCTAATCTGTATAGAGTGACCAGCTACGTCATGTCTGGTCGTGCATTATGCTTTCATGCAGGCAACTCTTGTGGCACTGCAAACTATAATTATTGACATACCTATGCACAGTACATCACTATAGTATCAACATCATGGGGTTTAACACGGACCTCAGATTGAACGTCGGAACGGAGAGGTAGAACAGCTGATAATGTACTGTACACTTTTTGTAATACCGGAGTTATCAGTCAGGTTCAGATTTCGATCTCATAATAATACGAAGGCATTTTAAATATGTTTTAAAGTTTTATATTAGTTTAATCCATTGGCATGCATATCTTGGCACAATCTACAAAGAGGTGATAGGCGTCTTCCAAGGAATTCATATAATACGCATCCTGTGAGGAAAAGCAGTGATTTGATCCGAAAAAAAATAATTCAAAAAGCCTGTCCTATCTCATGATCGTCAGTGTAAGTTATTAAATTTACAATTACCATATGTGGGGGGGAAATGTTTGATAGTATAAAAAATGTACATTAGAATTAGATGTATTTCTCAAAGATTATTCCATGAACAAAATGGATTTCGAGTTGGAAGCGATAATTTTGTGGTTGGAGAGAGTGCGAAGTTTTGATAGTGTAACCTGATGCAGGTGCTACAAGCATTCTGAGGCATTAACTCAAGAAGTGCAGTATTGTATTTGCTGCTACTCAGCCCATAGCTCACAGACATATTCTACCAAAACGTTGATAACCGTAAACTAGCATTCCTCTACTTTCACTCTAAAGTAACACATTTCCTGCTATGTGTATTTTTTCCATATGCTCCAAACTACTTTAAATTCTCGTTATTCAATTTGTATAACGTCTTGTTTTGAAACGAGATCATGTTGTTTTCCGATCTGTTTTGGTGTATCGCGTGACTTGGTTCTAATCCGCTTTAACCTCTGTTAAGAATCCCCGTGACAATGCCAACAACGGTGACTATACAATGGGCGTGTTTTCCTGTAGGATAATAGCTAGGTTAAAATCATTTCTGGAAAGAAAACCACTGCGGGGGTTTTATGAAAAAAAATTCGGATGAAATAAATAAAGTAAAGCTAACGACAGGGTTCTGAATGTTAAAAAAACCCACATCAGGGCTTGCCGGGATTCGAACCCTGGACTTAAGATTGGTATACTGTCGCTCTAACCGACTGAACTGCGTGATCTGTGGAAGTCCACTCAAAACAACCTTAAGGGGAGGCTACCGTAAAACCACAGTGCAGTGGGACAGGGATCCTTAAGTATCACTGCCGTTGAACTTGGTCCAGATCAGCTATCGTGATGCACGTGTGACTTGCATTGCCTAGACTGTTTAAAATTGCCAGATAATCATACTTGTTTTCCTAGTATTCTTTAAACACTTTCAAGGCTTTTAAAATAAACATTCGTCAAGCACGTCTGCGTAAATATTGTTTATTGCGCCATTCACGACTGCTGGAACACCCTGATAACTGGTCGAGACCCAGTAAACAAGCCAATAATTTGGCGTGTTTATTGATATATGGCCGTTATGGGATATTGTTGATTTATACATAAATTACGCTTAAACAGCTTTAAATAGTTCGTGGAGGAGCCGAAAATGAAATATTGATAGCAAAATTGATTTTTCGTGATACAGTCAAAGTGTTTCGTCTCACGTCCCCAGTATTACTTGTAAGGGCTTACAGTAATGGGTTTTTTTCTGATAAAATCAAATCCGATTGTTATGGAAAAGATATTCAAGTTTAAGACACCGTGCGCGGTCTATGCATTACAATCTCGAACTTCTTCAAATAAATTGAACCTCTTGCATTTTCGTGGAAGTTATTGATTAGTTTCAGGATTCCAATGAATGTCATAACAAAAACGAGAAATACAACGATGCGACTTCGTGAAGAGGCTTGCCAACCAAGCACTACATTTTCTGTCTCCTATTTCAGAACTATCTTTAGCATTCCTTCCGGGTTAAAATTTGTACTGCATGTCTACCTGATATATTTGTTCTTGTGTCTCTCACAATGCAATGAACCATGTTGTACTGTCTCTTGTGTTAGGTACTAATGATCCACGTTGTACTGTCTCTGGTGTTAGGTCCCAATGATCCACGTTGTACTGTCTCAGGTGTTAGGTACTAATGATCCACGGTGGACCGGCTCTGGTGGTAGGAATAATGATCCACGTTGTACTGTCTTTGGTGTTAGGTAATAATGATCCACGTTGTACTGTCTCTTGTGTTAGGTCCTAATGATCCACGTTGTACTGTCTTTGGTGTTAGGTAATAATGATCCACGTTGTACTGTCTCTTGTGTTAGGTCCTAATGATCCACGTTGTACTGTCTTTGGTGTTAGGTAATAATGATCCACGTTGTACTGTCTTTGGTGTTAGGTAATAATGATCCACGTTGTACTGTCTCTGATGTAAGGTACTATGGGTCCACGTTGTACTGTCTATGGTGTTAGGTACTAATTATCCACGTTGTACTGTTTCTGGTGTTAGGAATAATGATCCACGTTGTACTGTCTTTGGTGTTAGGTAATAATGATCCACGTTGTACTGTCTTTGGTGTTAGGTAATAATGATCCACGTTGTACTGTCTTTGGTGTTAGGTAATAATGATCCACGTTGTACTGTCTCAGGTGTTAGGTACTAATGATCCACGTGGTACTGTCTCTGGTGTTAGGTACGAAACTAATGAACCATGTTGTACTGTCTCTTGTGTTAGGTCCTAATGATCCACGTTGTACTGTCTCTCGTGTTAGGTACTAATGATCCACGCTGTACTGTCTCTGGTGTTAGATACTACTGATCCACGTTGTACTGACTCTGGTGTTAGGTACTACTGATCCACGTTATACTGTCTCTGGTGTAAGGTACTAATGCTCCACGTTGCACTGTCTCTGGTGTAAGGTACTAATGCTCCACGTTGCACTGTCTCTGGTGTAAGGTACTATGGGTCCACGTTGTACTGTCTATGGTGTTAGGTACTAATGATCAACGTTGTACTGTCTCTGGTGTTAAGTACTAATGATCCACGTTGTACTAGGTACAAATGAACCAAGTTGTACTATCTCTGGTGTTAGGTACTAATGACCCACGTTGTTCTGTCTCTGGTGTATGGTACTATGGGTCCCCGTTGTTCTGTCTTTGGTGTTTGGTACTTATGATCCACGTTGTACTGTCTCTGGGGGAAGGTACTAATGCTCCACGTTGTACTGTCTCTGGCGTTTGGTAAAACAGCTCCACGTTGTACTGTCTCTGCTGTTAGGTTCTTATGATCCCCGTTGTACTGTCTCTAATGATCCACGTTGTACTGTTTCTGGTGTTAGGTACTAATGGTCTACGTTGTACTGTACTGTCTCTGGTGTTAGGTAATAATCATCCTTAGGTACTAATGATCCACGTTGTTCTGTCTCTGGTGTAAGGTACTATGGGTCCAGGTTGTACTGTCTATGGTGTTAGGTACTAATGATCAACGTTGTACTGTCTCTGGTGTAAGGTACTATGGGTCCACGTTGTACTGTCTATGGTGTTAGGTACTAATGATCAACGTTGTACTGTCTCTGGTGTAAGGTACTATGGGTCCACGTTGTACTGTCTATGGTGTTAGGTACTAATTATCCACGTTGTACTGTCTCTGGTTTTTGGTACTAATGATCCACGTTGTACAGTCTCTGGTGTAAGGTACTATGGGTCCACGTTGTACTGTCTATGGTGTTAGGTACTAATGATCAACGTTGTACTGTCTCTGGTGTAAGGTACTAATGCTCCACGTTGTAATGTCTCTGGTGTTAGGTACCAATGATCCCCGTTGTACTGTCTCTAATGATCCACGTTGTACTGTCTCTGGTGTTAGGTAACAATGAACCAAGTTGTACTGTCTCTGGTAATAGATACTAATGATCCACGTTGTACTGTCTCTGGTGTTAGGTACTAATGAACCACGTTGTACTGTCTCTGGTGTTAGGTACTAATGATCCACGTTGTAATGTCTCTGGTGTTAGGTACCAATGAACCATGTTGTACTGTCTCTGGTGTTAGGTACTAAAGAACCACGTTGTACTGTCTCTGGTGTTAGGTTCTTATGATCCCCGTTGTACTGTCTCTGGTGTTAGGTACTAATGAACCAGGTTGTACTGTCTTTTGTGTTAGGTACCATGGGTCCACGTTGTACTGTCTCTGGTGTTTGGTACTAATGATCCATGTTGTACTGTCTCTGGTGTTTAGTACTAATGATCCATGTTGTACTGTCTCTGGTGTTAGGTACTAATGATCCGCGTTGTACTGTCTCTGGTGTTAGGTACTAATGAACCACGCTGTACTGTCTCTGGTGTTAGATACTAATGAACTATGTTGTACTGTCTCTGGTGTTAGGTACTAATGAACCATGTTGTACTGTCTCTTGTTTTAGGTACTAATGAACCATGTTGTACTGTCTCTGGTGTTAGGTACATGTACTAATGATCTACGTTGTACTGTCTCTGGTGTTAGGTACTAATGAACCATGTTGTACTGTCTCTGGTGTTAGGTACTAATGATCTACGTTGTAATGTCTCTTGTGTTAGGTACTAATGAGCTACATTGTACTGTCTCTGGTGTTAGGTACTTATGATCCACGTTGTACTGTCTCTGGTGTTAGGTACCAATGATCCACGTTGTACTGTCTCTGGTGTTAGGTACTAATGAACCATGTTGTACTGTTTCTGGTGTTTAGTACCAATGAATTACGTTGTACTGTCTCTGGTGTTAGGTACTAATGAACCATGTTGTACTGTTTCTGGTGTTAGTTACTAATGATCCACGTTGTACTGTCTCTGGTGTTAGGTACTAATGAACTACGCTGTAATGTCTCTGGTGTTAGGTACTAATGATCTACGTTGTACTGTCTCTGGTGTTAGGTACTAATGAACCACGTTGTACTGTCTCTGGTGTTAGGTAATAATCATCCACGTTGTACTGTCTCTGGTGTGTAGGTACCACGAGTCCACGTAGTACTGTCTCTGGTGTTAAGGTACCATGGGTCCACGTTGTACTGTCTCTGGTGTTAGGTACTAATGGTCCACGTTGTACTGTCTCTGGTGTTATGTACCATGGGTCCACGTTGTACTGTCTCTGGTGTTAGGTACTAATGGTCTACGTTGTACTGTCTCTGGTGTTAGGTACCATGGGTCCACGTTGTACTGTCTCTGGTGATAGGTACCATGGGTCCACGTTGTACTGTCTCTGGTGTTATGTACCATGGATCCAGGTTGTACTGTCTCTGGTGTTAGGTACCATAGATCCACGTTGTACTTTCTCTGGTGTTAGGTACTAATGATCCACGTTGTACTGTCTCTTGTGTTAGGTACCATGGGTCCACGTTGTATTGTCTCTGGTGTTAGGTACTAATGGTCTACGTTGTACTGTCTCTGGTGTTAGGCACTAATGATCCACGTTGTACTGTCTCTTGTGTTAGGTACCAATGAACTACGTTGTACTGTCTCTCGTGTTAGGTACTAATGAACCATGTTGTACTGACTCTGGTGTTAGGTACCAATGAACTACGTTGTACTGTCTCTCGTGTTAGGTACCATAGATCCACGTTGTACCTCTGGTGTTAGGTACTACTGATCCACGTTGTACTGTCTCTGGTGTTCTCTGGTGTTAGGTACTAATGATCCACGTTGTACTGTCTCTGGTGTTAGGTACCATGGGTCCACGTTGTACTGTCTCTCTCTGGATCCATAGATGTTGTATTTTTATAATGGTTGTTATTAGCGTCTTGATTTTAATCTAATTTTTTTGTCGATATTGTGGCTGCTTGAAGGAGTAAGCAAAACCAAAGTTGAGACTCTTATCCCGCTCGGGTTGAAAAGTGTAGGTTCGCTTGCTGGACTTAATAAAATGTAATATAAATATAGCCTTTATGCTGTGTTGTATCCTTGACATTCACTTCGCATCCATTCCTGTGCCGCCCTCTTAGTGACATTTTGGACCGGTCAGACCTTATCCCGGCCACCATCCGGTTTTAATCATCTTCCGACAGACGGTTGCCGATCCTAGCGCGGTCTTAGTGGACAACCGTATATCAAGCTCAAAATTGCTTCGGCTACGATAAATCGATGAACAACGTTTGGGAACGTACGTATATATATATATATATATTGGTCGTAATCTCAGTTCTGATGACTGGACATCATACGTGAGATAAAATGTCTGTACCGACACACTGTCAACGTGCAAACAATGTCTGTTCCGTTCTCAATTTTAAAACAAATGTTACCATGGTGATTAGAGGAATGAGAAAACGCTTTAGCCCAATATAGACGGAGTGCTATTTACTGTAATATGTTGAGCTTTGCTGAAAATAAAAAGTAGACTATGGTTTAATACATAAAAGGAATTTCTAGTAGAAGCCCCTATAATGCTACAGTAATACTCCAATACCCGAATTCATTACATCTGGTAGGACAAAGGCACTACCTCACAGTGTATCTTAATCAGTCGAGGGAGATTGGACGAGATCTTTTGTGAACGAATCTAAACACGAATGATGTGAATACTTGCGCTATAATAATCGAATGTTACATGTATGTATAATATTTCGTTTATAACATGTACTATTACATGTAACTTTAAACATCAAACGTCATAGATTATCTATTAATAGAACCGTATTAAATCTACTTCCGGAAAACATTATCTTTTCATTACTGACTTTAAGGACTCACACCACTAAATCAGCCAATCAGCAAGTGTTTCATACGATTGTAATCCCTGCCTAAAATTTGCTCCGGTTAAATACAGTGCCTATGAGTAATTTAAAAGAGTAATTGCCGACAAATGTTACGTATAATTTTAGTAGATTTTAATACGTAATGGCGGATTGATATAGGGTCTAAAGTCAGGGGGTGTTTCCGTCCCACTTCACCGATTTGCCTTGTTAACTTCCGGTTGTCAAAAGCAGACGCATGTAGCGCTTTTCTATGCCACTAAATCCGCCAAAAAATGTCCTTTGAAGCCTTTTTCAGGTATGTCACCAGGGTTGAACTTCAAGTGTTACAGATATTATTAGCTCAAAAGCTTAGTAATAATATATAGTAAATGTTTTAGTTGTGTTTGCCCTTTAACACAGCCACACTTACAACCTGCAAACACTACACGTGCAAGTCTATTGAACTTATCTTTGCTGACAATCTATGGGAACTAACGTATGATTTACATTACTACATATTTATATAAACATTATTAAACATACAGTCGTGGTATAGCATGGCGTCTCCGTTTGTTTTCTAAGGGACATAACTCTGCCTGGTTTTGTACGAATTGTTTCCTGAAGTTAACAAGTTACGTCCCTTGTCTGTAGAAGGTCAGTGTTTGTAATCCTGCGTGTCTTTATATATATTAACCGACTATTTGAGTCTAAGAATTTATTTCTAATTTCCGTTATGTGACAGTGTTTTGTGATTTTACAACAATAACATGCAATTACTGTACAAACTTACAGAGAACATTTTGTTAAGAAATCGATAAAATTTCTGTGTTGATAAGACAGTCCGGACGTGTTCAGAATGTTATAGTTACGTGTCGGGACCGTGCTATCATGTATGTCCTTTTACGTTACCCGGACTTTATTCAAAACACTTCGGGTCTTACTTTCAGATTTTTTTGCTGGAAGCAAGTCCGAAGGGTTACGATCGAGATGACCTGGACTTCTATCATCCTCGATATCCAGGGGTTACGCTCACTTTCGCTCTCTACACCCCTGGAATATGTCATAGCAAAAATGAAGGCATGCGGCTTGCTATTTGATTGGTGTCAGGTAAAAAGACCCTGACCAATCACTAGGCTGATACTTGTCCTTTGAATATTACGAAGGAGCGACGCCCGACTTCAAAGCCTGTCATTTTTAACCGTTACGCGACCGCGAGATTCTTTTGATGTACATCAAAGGACCAAACTAATCTTCTTGTCGCATCCACAAGGTGATCCACATTGAGCCCTCGAGTTTGCTATGACATGTGAGCGTAACCCCTGGATGTCTAGGATAGACTTCTATCGGTTCCTGTAAAAACTGCATGACGTCACTGACAGTCCTGGGCCCCTATTCATGAAACCGTTTTCATGCTCAAGCATGTATTCTGTGCTCAAAACCTTTTTAATGTTTACTGGTTTCAATCATTTTACAACATCAAAGGCCTATTTTAAACATTGCAAACGTTAATTTGCTTAATGTCTATTCATAATTATTCCTTAAAAAAAATGGGTGTCTTAATATCACCGAAACAAGAAACTTGACAAAAGAACAGATTCTGAGTATAAGCATGAGAACAGTTTCATCGGAATACGGGACCAGGGCGCATATGCATTCTTGAAATCGTTCTCATGCTCAAACACAGAGTCTGTGCTCAATTCCAATTTCGTGTTATGTTGATCAATACAGTTCACAGTTGTCGGTGATGTGGGAGACAGGTGGAGTGACTTTAACCCGAACACCGTTTTCAATGTTAACACTTGACTTTTTCATCGTGTCAAATTATTTAATCGACTTACAAGAATGTTGGTTTTGGCAAAGATTCCATCCTTGAGCATGAAAATTATTTCATGAATAAAGGCCCAGATCCCTGGCGGTGTTTGTATGCTCTGTGTGGCGGTAGAGACCGTTCAGATCACCGACGGCGACGGTGCTTGTTGCGATTGTATGACGTCACAAACTTCAAGTGCCAATAATCATGGATCCATTCTCGTGCTCGAGCCTTAATTCTGTTCTGAAACAAACATTCCTGTAATATGTAAAATGTGTTGAAGTTAAAAAGTAAAACCTAATGTTGGTTAAAAAAAATCAGCTTCAAGTCTTTGCATGATTTTTCCAAATCACTGAAAGAAATTAGAAAGTTGAATAATTTAGCTCTGGAAGCAGAAATTGGTTTGGGACACAGATTCCGAGTGTGAATCTGATAACGGTTTCAAGAATACGGCCCAAGATCATCGATGGTGCCCATGTCGATGACGTCAGAGACCTTGTTGACTTTGAATGACGTCACAACCTGTCAAGCTTCGGACAGTGTTTGTGTACTGTGTATGGCGTTACCGCCAGTCTATATCCTGGACAGTCGACGGACCCCACTCTATGGAAAACTTCGCTGGTGTTTTCCTGAAGGCATACATATATGTATAGAAGGATTACAGACTGGATCGGGAGACGCAACTTCTCGGAGATAGCAACGAAAGTGCATGTTTTAATTTAAATAAATGAGTGTTGGCTTAGCGTTGCCTCTGCTGCCGTCAATTCTGTAGATCTCTGCTCACGTTCATACATAATCAATGAGAAACTTTATACGAGAGCTTGTAGGGGTAACGAAAGTTTCCATAGGATGTTTGGGGGTCGAGCGTGTGTCAGCACGTGTCATATCGAACATCACGGAAATGTTCTAATATTCTATACGGTGTTTGGTCTTGTACATGGGATGGTGATGAAGCGCATATCAAGACAAAAAATGTGTTAAAACGCGAAGCTATGGTTCCCTTTGATAACACCCTGATTGTTTAAATTCATACAAGGAAGTACCACTAGGTGGCGTGCATTATAAAAGGCGCGAAGACCGACGTCAAGTGAGGGCCGGAGGGTAAATCACTAGATGTCGTTAATAAATGGCCCTCGGCAGATTGAATACATGATTTAATTAAAGAGATGAATAATTTGCTTGCAAACAAATGGTTCATTAAAGGCTGTGCTTGGTTAAGAAATAGCGATCTTTGTCAAGTCTCTTCAGTTGCAGTGCAATGAAAACTAAATGGCGGGAAACCACGAGGGCTTCAGGATTTCGTCTAAGACGTCACATTATCATTTTTTGTACTGGAAAGTGCAATTCAAATTTCATGTCATAACAGAGAGCACATCATTGTCCTAAAGGCAATGAACATGACGTCATATAACGGCGACTGAATTTTAGATGGCAGTCAAAATTTGCATGACGTCATAAACGGTATTCAGGTCTATTTTGCCGATTCACTACCAATTTTATCTCGGTCAGACGAGGTCATCTCAATAGCAAATGATGTTAAAATCACAGCCATTATTACTGTATCCGTCTCCATATACACCACGAGTCTATCAGACTAAATCGGATAGGGCGAATTGGGTTCAAACACTCCCCGTTAGGTGCTCCCTGTATAAAACCATTTCTAAATCAATAGATATGTATATATGAAATTGGTTCAGTGTATTAATATAGAGTGTAAGATCAGCGCGTGTGACCGTTCACGTCTCATATGTCAAACAGTAAATCGGGTTGAATAACAAATGTCAGACGTGGGTATTATGGGGGTCATCTCGAGATCAAACCAATCTGTAAATCATCGACATATCTGATGGAAATAGCTGAAATATCGCCATGACAACAGGATACTATTGACTAAACACCCTGTATCAATATTGTATCGTCTCAGACGAAGTATTAACGATTGTCTATATCAAAATCCGGTCGTCTAGGGAGTTTGATTGGAGAAAGAAGGAAATTGAGGTAGGTTTATTAAAATATGTATAGCAGTTTAGATGTCAAGAAATCGTTGGTTTAAAACTTTGATGAACTGAATATTATATAATATGTCTGTTGCATCAGACGACCATGTCCACCGCATCACTATTGAAACAGTACCTATATCCCGACCTTAATGCCCGTAATTAACGCATTTCCCCGTAATTAATTTAAATTTGTTAGTAACAGTGAAACCAATCATACTGAAATGCGAGTTGCCTCCCCTACAACAGTTGACAATGAATAGTTAATAGTTTTCCAAGCTTTTCAACGACAGTGACTCAAAAATATTAAGCGGTAAATGACGATAAACAACAGTGGGGATGATCACAGAAGGGCTGAATTGTATGTTAGCTTAGAATCAAAAACATTCCAAAAAGAGAAAATATTCCAAACAAAGATTGTCCTTGATGCGATAACTTCCTTATGATCAGTAAGGTGTAAAAGGGGCTCGGTCTGCGCCCTTGCTCTATATATATTACAGACATTAATGGTTCTAAAACCTAAAACAATGCCTAGAACGCTTTTAACACCGGGTACATGCATACATGTAAATATTAAATTTCCCGGTTTTGGGTTGTGCCACAGATAAACCCGAGTACCCTCCCGTTACACTTTAGATATCTCTCGCGAAACCTCCTGGTGAACTTCCCGTTCCATGTAGACCATGTTACCCCACATGACCCTCCTGTTCAATGGAGACCGTGTCTCGTAGCCCCTGGAGAACCTCCGCTTCGTCTGACTCGTAATGGTATATAAATGTTCCATTCACAACCACGCCACGGTTTTCTATAAAGCGGCTGTCTATAACGGTATATATATATATTGAAGGTGACTGTAGCTTTAAGACGGTCGGGGTATATAACAGGTTTTCACGCTTGGTTCCGAATCTAGTTATTCATTTGTATATAAACACAACATGTGTCATTTCTCTTTATACGAATGAGGATTAGGATGTATACGTAAATATATTGTGCATGTTTTAATACCAACGTATACGTAGGGGGCGCCTATGGGGGTGAGTGAATTAACCACGTTACATTTTGTTGACATGAATTGAGGAAATTGCTATATTACTTAATTAGTTCTTAGAACATGTCTGAATAGGTTCTTGGATTAGAAATACCCCTACTAGGGCCCCTTTAAAAGGGCCACGCGGTACACAATGTAGACATTGGCTCCTGCTGAACAGACGGAAGTATGTAGGATTATGGGAGGTGAAGGTTTGATTGACAACTGTTATATGATCGATGTCAATTTCAATAGCATCGCGCCTTCACATCAATGCCAGTTCTCGCGCGACTATGCGGGACATCTCTCCAATCCGATTACTTCTAGCAATTAATACGATCACACTCAGCAAACTTTAATCAGTTTTGATTTCTGTAATGTTTGAAACTGACATCTGCAAAGTGTTATTACTCAATTGTGAGAAGCCTCACGTGAGGGTAGTCGTAGAAAATGGGAATGGCATAGCAGCGAGACTAGGAACTGTACTGTGACGTCATAACTTTTACAATCGCATGATACATAGTACGTAGGTACTCTCACACTCATTTAGTTATCGACTTATGTTCGTTTGATCGTGACGTCACTTAAGGTGAGCTGATCATATTGTTTCAAAATGCCTATCAGTGCTATGATTAATAATTCTAAGGATTACGTTTATGATAAAGCTTGTCTCTCAGCTTGAACCAGACCATCAAGATAAAAGCGAATATCAATGCTGCCGTCCTCAGAACATATCCGCGGTATCTAACCCATGAAGCTCAGTGTGATTTCTTCCTCCTTTCCTTCTCCTCTTTTCCATCTTCTGCTGTAGGAGCGTTCTTACTGCTTCACATCGGATTGTTAGCGTGATATGTCTGCTGTTGCTGAAATACAATGTAATTGAGATTGGTTTACAAGGCGGCGCCCGGGAAACAAACATAGTTGTTACCTGACTCGCTATATAAATGCATATTAATCAATTTCGACTGTTTCCCAGACAATTTACGTGAAACTGTTGACTGGTCACGTGTAAGGTAATCGAACGCACCTTTAATTACAAGCACCCCGATGATCAAGCGTTTTTGGTACTGGATTGTTGNATATCCATTGTTGTTGACCACGTGACATAGTAAAATCGTCAAAGATGTCGACGTCAAAACAAAAGCGTCAAAAGACCTTAAAATTTCACAATTATTTTATGTTTTTAGCAAAAAAAAAGGCGAAAGATTTGAATCTACGCCACCTCTTTCAAATATCCTAGAAACGCCCCTGGGATTGTTGACGGTCGTCTGTCGTAAACATCACATTCGACATGGAACTTTTTTCTTTTTCATTGGTCAAGTAACAAAACAGTTGTTTCATGCCTTATCAGTCAACAGTCAAAACCGTTTTCCCTCGAAGTTGGGACCCACCAGATGAACTGTTTCCCTCGGCCTGCGGCCTCGGGAAACAATTCATCTGATGGGTCCTAACTTCTCGGGAAAATAGTTTGACTGTTGACTGATAAGGCATGAAACAACTGTATGTTATTATATGAGATTTGCTATTTACGAGCACGCTTCGGGTAGATATGTTCCAGATAATGTCCCGAGTGGTTTTTTTACTGACATGGTAAGGTGGAAACAGTCTGCACTCGCTGGTACCTAAATGAAAGCAGTAATTTGTAAGGTGAAATAAGGTGAAACTTCTCCTTTTTCTTCTTCTTTTTCTTCAGGAAGGTTCTAAACAGTCTTCTTTTTCTTCCTTCAGTCCTTCCTTCCTTCCACTCTTCCTCTTCTTCTTTCGTTTTCCTCTTCTGTTATGCTAACTGTTGATCGCAGAGACATTATGTTGGAGCTACATTGATCAATTTTCTTTCAGTCCAGTTTTGGTCTTTTAGATTGCCCAAATCTCTTTAATTAAACTGAACTGGACTTGATTCAAGTTTGAAAATGAAAACAATTAAATCTCGAAAAAGAACACCCAGAATCAATTTTAAAACCTTTGGCGAACTGTTTCATTTTATGCGGACTAGTAATTGGATTGAATTCAGTTTACATAAACCATAAACCGCGTTATTTTAATTCTATTTAGAACACTGATCAAGTCTTAAATCATCATAAACTTTAAGCTTGAAGAGTTGAATACCACTAGGTTTGATTCTTACCACAGCGGACTGTTACGGTCCTAATGTTTGAACCCTTGATTTGGTATTTCCTAGAGCAGCTACGTACACCAAGTTAACTGTCAACATCTTGTAGGTGTTGCCTCCAAGAAAGTCGGCGCCTGTTGCAGATCTCGGCACATCTCGTGTGAGAAACAGGTTATTGTATTCGTGTCAATTTATTCCCGCGACAGCTTGGGAACATGCGAAATACCGGCGTTACTAATCTATTGCTCTGGGAAATATAAATTGTCAATCATCCAATTCGTTCTATAAAATAAGTGTTACCTTATCAATTTTGTTCATGACGAGAACGCGTCAAGGATAGTATTTTGCATTAAGAGTGTCAACCTCATTCGATTCACATTTAATGCGATAAATTGTTTGATTAATGGGATGTGCTAGGCGCTAATCAACTGGCTTTAGATATAAATTACCGTTGATATCTTTTATAGTCAAAGGAAATTACTTCATTAAATTAACGCCAAGATATTAACAAAATAAACCTGTAAAAAGTAATGTACTGTAGCTTTCATTTGTAATTATTTTGATGAAGTGATTTGCACTTGAAATCTGATTTTAAAATACAATTAACGTTTGATTTTGGTTAGCAAGAGAAACATTTATGCTTTCGAGGAATTTAATTTGATAACATTCTTTTTTTGCAACATGGTCATAATCCTTGACAATCTTTCCAACATCTTTAATTTGATGAAAATTTGAACATTTATCTTACCTGTCAAAATCTAACGAGCGGTAATGCCTTTTAGATAAATTATGTTTAATATGGTTTTCACAATTTCTTGTTATCGTGTAAAATTCATCAGACTTAATTGGTCTTGATCTGATATCGTGTAAACGAGTGGGAAATATTTCATCTAAATAGCCGCTTAAACATTGCAATTAAAGGCAGAGACGAAAAATTGGAATATAACATCGCCAAATAAATAATTATGAATTATGGTTTGGGTTTTAGTTTTTCTCCACGATAATTGGAAGTAAATGCGATACGTTAATGAGCGTTGGTAATCGCTTTTATTTTTGTCTATAAAACGCTACTTCAGTTTGTACGAGGAAGCATTAGAGCACACACGGTCCAAGAAAACATTACATAACAGAGTCATCAGTCAGCATGGTATTTGGTTATGTCTTTGCTATTTTAACTTTAATTTAACATTATGTCTGCTATCAACACAATCTACACTACAGAACAAACTAGAAACTACGGGTTCGCATTCCTTATATCCGATTGGTTATCATATTGGTTTCGCTATTTTTCGTCCAACTAATTAATTTACTTTAACAAAAGGAAATATGGTTGATTATTATCATACAACAATATAGTTGAATATCCGATTGATTGAAATAAGAATATGTTAAAGGTTACTAATACTGATGCTATTGCTGCCACGCCTCCCCCCCCCCCCCAAAAAAAAAAAAACCATGTCAAGGACTGACCAGTCAACATCATGCTGTATCTCGTCTCGTCCGTAACTCCTTCAGATTCCCGTCATCCAGAATGACCGCTCGATCTCCAAGTTGAATTGCTGACCAGCCGATCCCCATGATGACCCTTTTCGTCTGAATGTAACCAATTGAAACTAATAATTTGATCCCCATGTTGTCCGTATATTTCGAAACTGGTCATATCATTCCTATATCGACCTCGTAGTACTGACCTGTCCAGACTGATCTACGTCAATCGGAACTGGTCAGTCTGCATCTGTGAACCACCGTCGTGCAGAACTGTCCCGTCGAACCCAATGTTAACCTTAGTTGTCTAGAACTGTCCAATCGATCCCTATGTTAACCCTAGTCGTCCAAAACTAACCAGTCGATACCTTTGTTAACACTGTTTGTCCAAAACTGACCAGTCGATCCCTATGTTAACCCTAGTTGTCCGGAACTGTCCTTTCGATCCCGATGTAAACCCTAGTTGTCCAGACCTAACCAGTCGATCCTATGTTAACCTTAGTTGTCCACTCTAGTTGTCCGGAATTGACCAGACGAGACCTATGTTAACCCTAGTTGTCCGGAACTGTCCGTTCGATCCGTATGTTCACCCTAGTTGTCCATCCTAGTTGTCCAAAACTGACCAGTCGATCCCTATGTTAAACCTAGTTGTCCACTCTAGTTGTCCGGAATTGACCAGACGAGACCTATGTTAACCCTAGTTGTCCGGAACTGTCCGTTCGATCCCTATGTTCACCCTAGTTGTCCATCCTAGTTGTTCGGAACTGACCAGACGATCCCTATGTAGACCCTAGTTGTCCAAAACTGACCAGACGATCCCTATGTTTACCCTAATTGTCCGGAACTGTTCGTTCGATCCCTATGTAGAGCCTAGATGTCAAGAACTGTCCCATCGATCCCTATGTTAACTCTAGTTTTCCAAAACTGACCAGACGATCCCTATGTTCACCCTAGTAGTCCTGAACTGTCCCATCGATCCCTATGTAAACCCTAGTTGTCAAAAACTGACCAGTCGATCCCTATGTTAACCCTAGTTGTCCGGAACTGACCAGTCGATGTCAATGTTTACCCTAGTTGTCCAGAACTGACCGGACGATGCCACTGTTAACCCTAGTTGTCAGGAACTGGCCAGTCGGTCCCTAAGTTAAACTTAGCCGTCCAGAACTGTCCAGTCGATCCCTGTGTAAACTTAGCTGTCCAGAAATGACCAGTCGATCGCTATGTTAACTCGAGTTGTCCGGAACTGACCAGTCGATCCCTATGTTAACTCTAGTTGTCCAGGACTGACCAGACGATCCCTATGTTCACCTTAGCCGTCCAGAACTGTTCGGTCGATCCCTTTTTTAACCCTATAGTTGTCTGGAACTGTCCAGTCGAACTCTATTTTAACCCTTGTTGTCCGGAACTGACCAGTCTCTCCATATGAACCCCTGTTATCCGGAAAGACCATTCCCTCCCATATGCTGACCCCCGGCTACAGCCGATTGGTCCGTACTACCGTTAATCCCCTTACCTCTTAACTGTTTTTCGATAATGCCAGAAGAAACACACCTGTCTTACTGGGATTGATCAGGTCCTGTATGTTGTGTTGTTATTTAAACCGATTGAGTTAGATTTACGACTCTGGCGGCGATATATGACATTCCATACAAACAGTTGTCCTTCCCTATTTAGATACCACTGACACTTCGTCTATGACCCTACAAATGCTATAACTAAGATGAAATTAGATTTTTATGCATTTTCTGACACTGTATAGTAAATTAAACAGCAAATATGGTATATATCGGGCTCCATCAAATATCTGTAACCGTCTTGAATTTAGATATATATTTCTGATTTTCGATAAGTACTTTTCCGCTGTCGTTTAGCTAAGCCTTATCGTCGGCTTGGCTTCATTCGGATTAATCTTAAAATTGGCAATATGAGCACGCAAAATAAAAACCGTCTTTAAACGAATTAATATTGTAAACATGATTTTAAAATATACATGTTTGGGAAATATAAGCACTCAAAACCATTTGTACCCAAATAAAACTGTTGAGCTGCTCTAGTATTTTTACGTTATTTGATGAGCGGTATTTGGACCCCGGGCTTACATTTAAAGATTGAATAATGAAAGAAGATATATCTCCTGTCAGTGAAGATCATACACAATGCTCGGTGTACAGGGTCATACTGGTAAAGCGAGCCTGGACTGGGTTGATTGTCGGCGGCCAGATAGCTCAATCGGAAGAAGTTCCGTCTAGAGTGCGGTTAGAACCCTCGTCTGGCTGTGCATTTTTGCTCTCCTGTTACAGTGGTACCTGTGTCCAACCCTTGTTTCAAGCACTGGGCGCACGCTTGAAAAGGGATACCCGAACGTGAGTTGTAAAAATTGTGGTCTAAATTGGCAAATACTTGTAAAAAGGAGGGAAGAATGTAGCGGAACTGGACTGGGTTGATCGCCGATGATCAAGTGGCTCAATTGGTAGAGCGTCCAGCTAGAGTTCGGAGGTCCTGTGTTCTGGCCGGGCAACCAAATAAGCAACCAAGATATATTTGAACTATCGATCCTTCACTTATTTATTTAAAATGCCATTATCTTCACATGACCATTCAATAAAGATCGCTACGGCCGTTCATGTGGTGTGTAAGTAAATTTATCCCCGTTCATACTTGCATGAACACTGGAAAAATCCATATTCATTCCCTGTATAACTCGGAAAAAAGCATCCACTTATTTCAAGGTATAATAAATAAATATGAAGTAATCTTACGGTCCATTTAACAGCCTCCTTCAGACAAAACGAACCGAACAGGAAACATAGTTTTTAAATGCAAACTGGTAAGCTTGATGGAGGATATTTTTGTTATGCAGGAATTGAAGCCATGCATCTATTTTTTTCTTCTTAGAATGAATTAGTTTAAATTTGTGCACGATATCACTGGCATAAATTTCCCCAAAACAATGGTGTTTACAGCGCTGTACCAATTTCGCGGTAATAATGTTATGTCTCGAGTTTATTGTCAATAATTTTCGCCAAAGCTTTGTAGAAGGTGGCAACGAAACCGCCCAATTTTACGCGTGCAACGTATTCGTGTGTACTGTTAATTCCTTTTGGCTCTCATTAATTGCAGAACAAATAACTGGGTGGCAAGCTCTCCTCCAAAGACTATTTAAAACCGTCACCAAAAACCCATCGTCTCTATTAATTTAAATAGGTTCTCATCAATATTCAAAGACATTATCCTGTGGGAGAGGCGCACTGAGGGAGCTGAGAAAAGGCGTATTCTTGCCCTTTCGGACATGCGCACAATGTCACTTGGGAACGGAGAACGGAAGTGTTTCTCCGATAGTCTCTGAAGAGAAACGTATACAATCACAGGTCTGTACTACGTATTAAAACGTTTAATGTCGAATCGAAGAAACAATAATGAATAAAAAATAGATGATCTTCGTATAGGACGAAACAAAGGATCAATATACATAATGTACTTCGTATCTAATTTCAACATTCATGTTATCGTTCTTGAATCCGTTATGTAGATATGTGAAAGGCACACTTTCGATGTGAGGTTAAACGATTAAATACACTGAAGATACCAGACGTGATCACACATAAAAGACCACGTGTGCCTCGAACTTTCTCTAGTCAAATTGGTGTTAAATAAATCTGCTCTTTCTCGGTGTCACGTTACTGATAAAATAAGTTTGTCATATGACGTAACAACTTTCTTGACGTAGTGTATTTCTTTTATAATTCGAAGAATGTTAGAACGCAAGTCAGTCATTTAACTCTACCAACTCCTCAACTTTCGAAGCTATATGTAACCCATTACCTCCGAACAAATGTCTTATATGTATTACAAGATTTCTAGACCGGAAGTCGGCCATTTTTGTTTTATGAGCTCACATATATCTGTCACAAAAGTTCGTCTGCAGTGTATTATTGAATTAGTAAATGTACGCCGTGTGAATGATTGACGTTCTGATATCGTGACATTATATCGGCGATATGATAAAGTTCGTCCTGATCTACAGATTAAACAAGGTTGTCGTTACGTGTCAGGGTTTACTTCTTGTTTTCACTGATAATGGTCGTACATCGTCTGCCTTACTCCCGGCGACATTCATTTTCAACCTAGTCGAGCACTGGCGCCTCTTCAGCTCTGGGTGGGTGCATTAATTCTGTTCTGTATTGCTCCTGGTGTTTGATTGAAAAAAATATGGGACATTAGAATGCCTTAATAACGCTAAAAGGAATTGCAAAATAGAATGATAGAAAAAGTAAAATTAAACAGAAAAATCTGTGTGTGTGGTTTGTTGTGGGAGGGGGTCTGCTTGATGTCAGATGTTTAAAAAAAAACCTGTGTAAATTGCCTGTGACAACTAAGAACAATTTTACTCGAAGTAATGAGCTTTTAGGTCACAGCGATATTATAAATATGAGAGGGGGGCGAACCCCCTCTGAACCTTACCCTGTAATGGACAGCTGTAAAGGGGGTCGTCAATTACCTGTCTTCACATCACTTGAACCCGTCCAAGTTGCATTAAGTAAACAAAGCTGACCTGGGCTGACCTAACGTATATATGTGTATATGTTGATAACGCGGCTGAGATGAAACATGACCTGCACTCTATCGGCTGGCTAGATTCCCTTTTTAACCGCACTTTGTACACGTACACATGTGGGGTCCGGTATAGGTGGTGCATCTTCCTTTTTTGGACTTATAAGAGATAATATGATAAAATGCATATTATACTTAGGACACGGTCAAGTTATACATCTTAATGTTAGAAACCGTTCAGAACTTACAGTTCTATCTTAATTATGTCTACTTAATGTGTTTAAATATAGATGTGACATATATAATATTAAAAAAATATGTAGCACGCGCGTCTGTCACACAGACCGGATGCGGTCCATTGACCTTTATGTGACCTTTACGAACCGCGGATGCTGCACTCCGTTGTGAAATAGTTACATCTCTACTGTAAGTGTCACAGGAATGTCATCCTAGGCTGGAAGAATACCCTCGGAGTACAGTCAAACCTCGTGGTCGTAACGTACACCAGCGGTTGGTGTCTTTGGTCATAGCTGCTGGTCAAGATTCCGCGGTCAAACACCTATGATAACTTAACGGTTAAATCTTGAACAAGAAAAAATAAGGTATGATGTAGGCCTTCCTCCTGAGCGAACGCATACGAAAACGTGAATTCATCAATATGTTTTATTATGTTGTACCTTTCTGAATTTAGAGATGAAGAGCGACGTTTTTGTGCTTGACCGATAATGTTGATATATGGTTTATACATTAGTTGTTAGATCGCTATGTCCAAAGTACACACAAACATGAAGTTTGCACAGCATGTCACCATTAAGTAAGTGTTATCAAACTTATAGCAAGCAGATTAAATTCTCAATTCACCCGGTCGGATCGAGTGTATTGGATACAAGCGCCAAAGTTGCCGGTCTATACAGCAAAAATCTTCAGATGTTGTGTGTATGGTCACTCGTCCAGGACGGCTGGCTGGACAAAGCATGGTTAATATTAGATACAAGCCAGTGAGAAGGATCTAACCCTCAGATGTGTATTGTATCGAAGTGTATGGCAAGCCTACCATTGATATATGTGTGTATTTACTTGTAGATTGAAACGAGCCCGACTTTGCGGACTGCCGAATGTGATCACCGTCCACTACTGTGACTGATAAGACATCTGCCAGGTAAGCATATTAACACTTCTCTATTCACTTATACTATAATATCTATTTATAAATAATTTTCTATAAAAAAAACACATGGTAGCCTAGCTAACGCCGCATGTCCAGTCCGGCACCTTCCGTAGGCTGGATGTTCGGGTATCCGAGATGCTAAGAAATTCCACATGTAAATTATCATAGAATAAGATACATCCCCTACCTTTAAATGTAATCTCAAACTCCAGGACACGTATAGTGTGGTCGTCGAAATTAGCCGTGGTCAAAGGTTTGAGTTTTTACGGATGGGCAAATGGTCACCGTATTTGACCAGCTGACCTTATTTAACGTTCACTGAATATCGTTGTCACCTTAATGACATTTTGCCGTGGGTAGTTATATAGTGGACAGGTGTCAACAGTGAGAGTCTACCTGGACAGGTACGGTATGCAAAGTCATACATTTATATGTCACCCAGTTTCAGCCAGGTATTTAAGGTCACATGTATCACTTAAACACGTGTTTACATAACCGTGACGTCACATGCACAAGTTAAACGTCTCTGGTGGCACCTCCTTACAACATGTGTATTACAATAAAATAAACAGAGTTACATAAATTGTTATCTTTTTCAATGAAAGTAGAAAATACAATAGCAAGCTAAAAAAAATAATATTGGGAAAGACCTATTACACGCGGTTGGTGAAGCGTTTAAGCGTCTTATTGTGTGTGGACGTTTTAAACAGTGTATCTGTTTATCCAATATAGCCATTTTGTCATTATCACCGTGCCTAGGGCAGGTTTGGCCTAATTCCTATAGCTAGGTATGGAGAACATGGTAGGCCATTTTCCGACTAAATACGCACGATTTTACAATTATTGAACCCTTTTTTCCGCACGACAAAACTGTAAAAATACTGATGTTGGGACCAATTAACTGATGCTACAAAGCCCTGAGTACACCATTGTTTGTAGTTGTAGTTAGAATCTGCCTCGTGCGTGGACCGGTTGTTGCACAACATGTAACGTAAATAATGACGTAAGTCCATCATATCACATACATAGTTATATATACACTGTATAAATATATACAGATGTAGTTATGTAGAGAATGCTCCCTTGTACTTCTGGATGTAAGCATGTAATATGATGTACATGTAACTGTTCTGTTTCACTGTGTCTTGAAAAAGGAGCGGATCGCTCCGAAAATTTGACAACCTAAACTTGTCCACACTGTTGGAATTACTTCTTTGCCTCATGTAATATTTTAAGTAATTCGTATCATACGGACATACCTCCATTAGGATCCAGTGTTATATGGGATTTTACCGTCTATATTACTTCTTTGACCCATATATATATATATATATAAGTCCTTGCGAAGGAAAATATAGAATAAAAACATTTTTTTCAGATCGTCCGTGCCTAGGGCAGGTTTGGCCTAATTCCTATAGCTAGGTCTGGAGAACATGGTAGGCCATTTTCCGACTAAATACGCACGATTTTACATCTACTTTAATTTTACATTTACATGGCGATCTGAAAAATTTGTTTTTATTCTATATATATATATATATCATTTCACACTTAACTAATCCTTTCTTTTATCTATCGGTCATCTTAATGATCTATTTTTGTGTCGATATAGGGTTTGCCGTATGGCCAAAAATAATACGATTCCCCGCGTCTGGATATTGACTCTGCCAGAACCCCTGTGAGGTGCTGATACATTTCGTATGTAAATGTATCTTCGTGTCATTTCTGCATGAACTGCTGTTGGTTTATATATCCACATGAATACATGTTGCAGTCACGCAGATCATAAACAGAACAGTTATACAAACAAAATGGTTTTAGTGATTTAATACAGGGGTTACGCTCACTTTCGCTGTCGCTGTGCGAAAGTGAGCGTAAGCCCC
The DNA here is from genome assembly GCF_002113885.1 of Mizuhopecten yessoensis. Taxonomy (NCBI): domain Eukaryota; kingdom Metazoa; phylum Mollusca; class Bivalvia; order Pectinida; family Pectinidae; genus Mizuhopecten; species Mizuhopecten yessoensis. Next base: position 231,108 of record NW_018404042.1, read on the forward strand.
TGGATATTGAGGATGCTATAGTGACTTGTAAGTGTGTCTGACGAATAAGATCCCTGGACCCGGTGTTGTGTTGTGTCTATCTATACTTATATTTAAATTAACATTTCTTCAACAGAGTGGTACAACACTAGGACCCGGTAACTGCCAGGTCAACAGACACACTCTTCAGTCTATGTGTTTTTCCTCTCAAAATCCAAATTTTTGTTTGAAAAATTGAATGTTTTTTTGACAATTTAGTCCAATTTGTATTGACTTTTTTTAAAATTTTAATTCATTTATTTTCGAATTCAAAACCATTGCAACTGGCCCTGACTGAGCATCATTTTGTGTAATTACAGAACGGCTGGTTTGATACGCCACGTTCGGAACACACTTTTTAGGGTGTACGAGTCTCTGGCATTTGCAAGATTGCCAGAATAAGGCTAACACGGCGTTTAATATTATTTTGCGGGGGCATTGTAATTGTCTGGTCAAGTTCCTTTTGTTAAATATTCTAGTGATTGCTTCTATCCCAATGCATTCTCACATTCCAGGAATTTCATGTAAATTCCAGTACGTTAGACTTACTCGATCACTGCAACATGTATATTCATGTTTCTTTAATTGCAAAAAGTAATTCAATATTTGATAATTATGATAATACATGTATACTACTTTCAAATGTGTATAAGTGCAATTAATATTCAAATTCAATAACTTTAGATGATACATCGCGAACCGTAGAAAGCCAGATAATTCATTGTAGATGTAGGTGTATGCTACATGCATGAACTATACGATGACATTGCGCTCATTGACCCGATGAACATGCAATGCATTTGTTTCACGGGTAAATGACAGAGAGTTATTTGTCGGCGTCTAAGTGTTATTTTCTTTGTAACACCTAAGGTGTTTTATTAGCCTTGTATCGGTGAACTTTATTCTAATCTATTTTCCCCAACTGGTTCCTATTTGTGCCAGTCAAAATCTTTTAATAATTCCATAATCGATTATTATGTTAATTATTTTTTAGTTAAACTCAATTCAGCCTTGTTCTCTTTTAAGGATGTGTTAGTTCTACACGGGAACCTCCCTGTAAGACACTTTCGCATGAAATGATGGAAAGGCAAAGCAATTGCAAACGGAAAAAAAAAAGTTACATTCGGTACCTAGACACTCTACAACATATTATGTGTAATAGCGTTACCACATAAAAGTTTTAGTGTCCTCGGATTTTCATTACTCTATCTGGGTTATTAGCATCCTCGATATCCAGGGGTTACGCTCACTTTCGCTCTCTACACCCTTGGACATTACAAAGGAGCGACGCCCGACTTCAAAGCCTGTCATTTTTACTGTTACGCTACCGCAAGATTCATTTGATGTACATCGAAGAACCAAACAAGTCTTCATTGAGGCTGACATATTCCAGGGGTGTAGAGAGCGAAAGTGAGCGTAATCCCTGGATTTCGAGGATGGGTTATTAGTTGCAATACCGGTAACGTTAATCCCTGTATAATGATTCCATAATGAAAATTTTGTGTATGCAAAATGAATATAATTGTCTATATCAGAGGGCAGGGTTGAAAATCGTGTGATGTTGTAGAATAGAAATAATCACCTATTGTGTGTATGTCGCTTGTATGTAGGTGTTCTGAACAAATATGTATGTCTCGTTCATCACAGCATCTACCTCCATGTGTTGTGGGGTGTATGCAATGGTATCCAGGGTGCAAATTGCCTGAAATTACGTTTCTATACACATTTGCATTTAACCTCCGTGAACCAAAGCTACAGGTCACGTGATTCGCTTTATGAATCATATATCTATATAAATATATATAAAACAAAACACCGAATACTTCATTTCTCTAGTACTTTCGCCCATCTTGTGGCTCTTCGGGCGATTTCAAGGCTGAATTGATTTCAACTTGAAAGATAATGAAAGAATATAATAATCGATTATGAAATTATCAAAAGATTTTGACTGGCACAAATAGTAACCCGTTAGGGGGTGGGGTCGTTTCACATTTTCTATGTAATTTATTTGTCTCGGTTTATAATTAATTATTAATATGTAGTGTGGACTCTGTCGGTTAACTTATTAAGTTTTTCTCTTAATTGTAGAATTAAAATATCGCGTACAATATGTTAGTGTGAACAGCAATAACCTACCAATGACAAACGTTTCATCGACTAAGATAATGTTCTGTCATAATTACGCTTGACAAACTATTATTCATCAGTTGTGGAACTTCGTCTGTCATTTAACTTCAGTGTACGTTTCTAGTTTAGACGTCAAGCTGCACTTTCATTGACTTGTTTTTTTGTCATCGTTAATCTTTTCCGGATCCCTCTAATCTAGGACGCTTTCGGCTCTGTCACATGCTAAATTCTAACAGTGTATCTTCATTTGGTGACTGCATTAAGTATGGTTGTTATTTCCCTCTAAACAAAACAAGTTTCATTTCGATGACGGAAATGGTGCTTATTTGCATATGAGCGTCCTAAAATTGATCCCTGAAAGATCGTTATCGCCGTTGCTTGAAGTTCAGTGTTTACTGGTATTTTGAGTCCAGTACTTTACAATTAAACAAAACCCAATCCGCTGTTTGATTCTGTAATTGTATGTTTGACTCCGAACGTTTCTGTACAAGTTTGTAAGATGACCTGTTCGAACACGGCGGTTTTTGTTTTCCTTTCCCTAAAATGGATACTTGCTCCAAATCCGCTGTTCTCTTCTTCAACTAATGAGATTTAAACTCGATTACTGCGTCTCCGATTTCGTCTTAACTTTCAATTAAGCACATTTTCAATTAAGTACATGTTTTGAATCCGAAAACCCCCAGTTTAGTTACACCTGTTTTAAATTTGGCTGTGATTGCAGTAGCTCTAAGTAGGGTTTGTCCATTTATAGGCTAAGTTATTGCTTTTCCAGTCGGACTAAAGGCTTCCCTCTTCCTTCTTTAGTTGAGGGTCCATGCGACACTTCCACTCATTCACTTAAGTCGCCTTTTATCAAACCGAACAAGCCGATTCTTATTGTAAACTTAGCATTAACGCAAGGGTTCTTCACTCGTTTACAAACGAGACTTCATTATCGAGACTTCCCTGTTAATACGAGACTTTACTTTAATATAAAGATGTACGAGACCTCATTATAGGAGACTTCATTGTTACATACGAGACTGTATCTTCATACACGAGACTTGACTTTTATATACGAGACTTCACTATACATGTAGGAGACTTCAGTATTACACACGAGACTGTATATCATACACGAGACTTGACTTTTATATACGAGACTTCACCATACATGTAGGAGACTTCAGTTACGAGACTGTACATCATACACGAGACTTGACTTTTATATACGAGACTTCACTATACATGTAGGAGATTTCAGTATTACATACGAGACTGTATATCATACACGAGACTTGACTTTTATATACGAGACTTCACCATACATGTAGGAGACTTCAGTTACGAGACTGTACATCATACACGAGACTTGACTTTTATATACGAGACTTCTCTATAGGAGACTTCAGTACTACATACGAGACTGTATATCATACACGAGACTTGACTTTTATATACGGGACTTCACTATAGGAGACTTCAGTACTACATACGAGACCGTATTTTCATTACGAGACTTAACTTTTATATACGAGACTTTACTCTAGAAGACTTCATTTGTATTAAAGAGACTTAACTTTAACAAACAAGACTTCATTATTACCCACGAGACTTCACTTTTATATACGAGACTTCATAATTACATACGAGACTTCCCTGTACTGAACTTACACACTTTACCCTTTCGGGAGAGACTTAATTCGTACACATTTAAGTCATTTGGCTTATCCGATTATCATTCCTATGAAAATGATTTTATTGACAAAACATCGCCGATGTCACCACATATCAGAGTATAAATTAATGAATAGCTGATCAATCAACGGGTACCTATCTTATAAAGATATTCAATCTACGACTTCAACCTCGAAATGATTTTGCAATGAAATCAGCGGTTGCATTTCATAAAATGCTTTCCTGCGTTTGTCTGTAGTAGAAGGTGAAACAAGAATGACTGTACTCGAACGCTACCGAGTCAATTAGTACACAAAAATAACATTGATAAACATAAGTACATGTATTTATATATAGTGTGTAAGTATCGCTGTCAATATTGAACGTTCGGATCGTAAGAGTAGCTGTTTATTAGTAATGCACGTATACTTCTGTCGTATAAATACTCCTGTCTCGGTTAATCTGAAAGGACAGTGATAACATCTGTGTAATCTATTGAACACATGTTCTAGCTGACTGGTCAGCTATTGTCGCTAGAAACTTCACGTAAACGTTAAAACCCGATACAATGTAGATTAAACTATTTATACCTTATTTTACTTACTTAAAGATTAACAAACGTAAAAAAGAATATTCTATAAGCAGCCGACATGATTGTAACACCAAGTATTGCCGTATCTCTATCAATGTCGTATTCACTGGTTATATTTATATAATGTTGTATTTTTAACGATGTTTTCTCTTTCGAAATTCTTTATTTAAATATCTCAAGTAGAACATGTTTAAAGTAAAACGTCGATATAACGATTCTCATTAAAATAAGAAAACAAGCTCGACATAGCGGCCCTCGGATATTACAGAAGTCGTCGATATAAAAGGAAACTTCGACATAATGCCTCTCATTTTTATATACAGTTAAGGAACTCCAATATAATGCCCCTCGATTACAGTAAGTAAAACCCCGATATAACAACCCATACAATAAAATCTCGATATAATGCCCCTTGTCTAACCTTCGATATTGCAATCCTCAAATGCTCCTCGTTTATATACAGTAAAACCTCGATATAACGTTCCTATCCAATGCAAAGTAAAACCTCCGTTTGATGCCCCTCGATTAGGCATGTAGAGTGTAAAACCACTTGAAAATATATTCAGGTAAATCTCGATATTTATATGCCCCTCATTACATTTGCCGCCTCGTTTACCGCCAAGGTATTTGAACGTCTCTTTTCCTTTTTAACAATTACGTTATATGTTCCCTTTGATTTAATAATAAACCCCTTTAAAACGCCAAAATTCCAGACGAAAAGTCATGGCAATATAATGAGATGTTTAATGACGATGTAACGGGTTACACAGTCATGTGTTCGTTTGACCTTGAAACGTAACATGATATAATGTTTATTTTGTAATTTTGTTATGCCTAAACACATTATCTAAAGAATTATGTTCAAAAGAGCTATGCTGTCGTATCAATACAAGGAAACAGTGGAAAATGTTAACCCGGGCTACTCATCGTCTTCGTGGGTGACAGCTGTTTTCTGAGGTGACAATTTGCACATGCAGTTACCTCTAATACCATCCTCGATATCTAGGGGTTACGTTCACTTTCGCTCTCTACACCCCTGGAATGTCATAGCAAAAATGAAGGCACGCGATTTTTTAAATGGTGTCAAATAAAAAAAACTGACCAATCACTAGGCTGATACTTGTCCTTTGAAGATTTCAAAGGAGCGACGCCCAAATTCAGAGCCTGTCATTTTTTACCGCTACGCGGCCGCGAGATTCTTTTGGTGTACATCAAAGGACCAAACTAGTCTTCTCGTCTCATCCACAAGGTGCTGCACATTGAGCCTTCGATTTTGCTATGACATATTCCTGGGGTGTAGAGAGCGAATGTGAGCGTTACCCCTAGATATCGAGGATGCCTCTAATACATGTTGGTAACCAAAGTAGCCTAATATAGGTTGATAGATAATTTTTATTTCACCAGGTTTACATTGTTTAAGTAAAAAGGTAATTTGTCTGGCATTGGACTTAGCTTTACACTAGATGGCACTGTATACAGGTGATTCGCGGTTTTCACAGTAACCAGTGTTCGTGAAATTTAAATGAACATGGTTATCGCAGTAGCCAGTTTACGTGAAATTGAAGTGAACGCGGTTTTCACAGTAGCAGGTATTCGTGGAATTTTAATGAACGCGGTATTCAAAGTAACCAGTATTCGTGGAATTTTTATGAACGCGGTTTTCAAAGTAACCAGTATTCGTGGAATTTTAATGAACGCGGTTTTCAAAGTAACCATAATTCGTGGGATTTTAATGAACGCGGTTTTCAAACTAACCAGTATTCGTGGAATTTTAATGAACGCGGTTTTCAAAGTTACATGTACTAGTTAGTATACGCAAAAATTTCTAGCGAAGTAAAATTATTACCTAACAATTTCAAATCAGCAAACTCAACTCTGCACTGCTCGCGAAAATAGTACTCGCGAAAAGAAATAAAGATACAGTAACACTGCCTGTAAATAAAGAGTATAAAATATACTCTACACGCAGTAACGGAAGACGAAAGTGTGGTTTACCTATACATTGTGTGTAAGTTTTCTTACTGTATCTATTGATAAATACGACGTCGCTGACCCTTGGGGCGAGGACCTGTCAGGTATACCGTTTAATCAGGCCTTCGTGTACTTCATCGCTTGACCACGAGTGGACATTCCGTCAAAAACACCACGCTACAATCTGCGTTGTGTGTATAGCACACTTGTTGACGAGGGCAGCTATGCACTGATGTATTAATTGTGAACTACTAGAGTTATTTCAACAACAGATTGATACATATTTACATATAGTGTGTAAGGCTGGTTCTATCTTCATGGTGTACGGGTTTTCATTCAGTAAGTAGATGCTTTTATTTACGGGTTCATGTTTAAATTATACTTGCATTCATCCGATATTTAAAAAAAAAAAATATATCGCCAAAATATTTTGGAAGGAGTGTTTGTAATTTTGAAATGTTCATGAACTGCGGTAACTTGTCTACCTCCCCCTTAACACATCACTCTTCCAGCTCAACGATTTAGTAGATTTTCAATTCTAAATATTGACAAAATTGAATGTGAAGCCCACGTCTTCGGCCAACATTGTATATGACTTAGAAGGAATTAGTCCCGCCCGTGTAGTTTACTATAAGACGACCTCTTTTAACAGAAAACCCTTTGATGAAATAGTTCTTTACAAATGTTACTCTGCCTACATATTGACACAGACTGGAGCAGGAGATATACTTGTATCACACCGACTAAACTTAAATAATCAAGAAATTGTTTCTAAAATGGCGCACTTTTAATCCAAGTGGTTTTTTTGCGCCGGGTCGGTATATATGGTTAATTTCCAATTGTATGTTATATTTCATTATAACGACAGTTTTATTGAAAAATCCCCCAAATGTTAAGCACACAAGGCTAGCAACAAAATGGCGAGTGGACGTCGTCAACTCTGTATTATGTAAAAGTTAAAAGTCTTTGTAAATATGAAACTTAAACGGATCATAAATTTCACCGCCTATAGAATATGTTTTCTATAGCGAGTGTGTAGTACCAAATTTAATCACCCAAACATATTTTGATGGGGGTTTATCGGCAACTGTCGAATGAGCAAACATCATTTTTCTGAAATATTTCTTATTTTGCGCCACTGGAATCACTCGGCTAACTTCGGAAAATTCCGACTTAATCAGGTGCCCGAGACGGTTTTGACCGACGGACACATTTCTTTTTGATTTGTCTCTTTTTCTAATGAAATTAATCAAATGCTACTTCAAAGTTTTCGCTACCATGGTAAGTTCAATAAAACAACTCTTGTCCATCGATTCAATTAGTGTACCACAAAACCATCTGTCTCGTTTTCTCAAATAAAAAATGTTAACCAGTTGCTAGGGAATTTTTTAATATTTGAATACAACAAAAATCACGATGTTCGAACATCCTTTCACTGCTATGGGTCTGTTGAGACTGGTGAGACTAATGTGTTTTAAGGAGTTTTCTTCTTTTGAAAGCTACTACTTCGTAATGCATTCAAAATCAATTTGATTTTTCATTAACCACCAGCTAAAGTTGATTTTTTATTTATACAACAGGGATTTGGCACAAGTTGCCCAACTTATATAAAGCCTTTTCCCCAGTAACATATCATGATATAGATATATATATGGGGCAAAGAAGTAATTCCAACAGTGTGGACAAGTTTAGGTTGTCAAATTTTCGGAGCGATCCGCTCCTTTTTCAAGACACAGTGAAACAGAACAGTTACATGTACATATACAACATATTACAAGAAGATAGAATTGATATACTATAATTGAAAATATAGCTATTATATAAAACCAATAGTCCCCTCGGCTAAAGACAGCCGAAGGCAGCAATTAAGCTGAGAGCATCGCGGACAAGGAACGCTGATGTAGAGGACCTATTCTTGCGCAAGATGCACNGTGCCACTGTTGCCTATCCTTGTACATTCCATTCCTTCTGGTATTTTCGTTTCACAAGTGCTGTTTGTATCGGGGAAGATCAGAAACATGACTCTTCAACAAACTTCAAGTTCATCAACCTGTAAATACCTTGGGCCTGGGTTTTGTTTACTTTTGCGCAAATTATCTTGTCATCGAAAAATTATAAAATCAAAATTATATTCCTGATGGTATAGCCTGGTTGTTATCAATCGCAATAGAAACTAGTCGGAGTTGTCGCTTCGGATGATACCATAGTCCGCTTCGAATGCGTGTTTGATCTGATGTGTTGACGAACAGAAGTCAAGCGTCAAGTTGATAAAATCATGTATTCAATATTACACTGTCAGTTATGATTCAATAACATTTTAAAAGTCCTGCTATTATTATATTGAACTATGATAGCGATCTTTCTCTTCTCTGTTATCACTTATTAATGATATCAATCTTAATGCATTTCTGTTTCATATGACATTTATGAAACGAAATCTAATTTGATTTCACAATCATTAAATCAATAATGTTTTTAAAATAAATGTGCTGTTGACGATGAAGACTTCAAACCCTGTGAAAAGTGCGGGATATGTGTCCGTACAGTCCCATTCAACTCTGGTGATATTATAGTACTTCAGGGTGTGTATATTACTTCAGGGTTTGTATAGTACTTCAGGGTGACTAGATATGATGTGTATAATACTTCAGGGGGTGTATATTACTTCAGGGTTTGTATATTACTTCAGGGTGTGTATATTACTTCAGGGTTTGTATACTACTTCAGGGTTTGTACACTACTTCAGGGTGACTAGATATGATGTGTATAATACTTCAGGGTGTGTATACTACTTCAGGGTTTGTATATTACTTCAGGGTTTGTATATTACTTCAGGGTTTGTATAGTACTTCAGGGTTTGTATACTACTTCAGGGTGACTAGATATGATGTGTATAATACTTCAGGATGTGTATACTACTTCAGGGTGTGTATACTACTTCAGGGTGTGTATATTACTTCAGGGCGTGTATAATACTTCAGGGTGTGTATACTACTTCAGGGTTTGTATACTACTTCAGGGCGTGTATACTACTTCAGGGTGTTTATACTACTTCAGGGTGTGTATTATACTTCAGGGTGTGTATAGTACTTCAGGGTGTGTATAGTACTTCAGGGTGTGTATACTACTTCAGGGTGTGTATACTACTTCAGGGTGTGTATTATACTTCAGGGTGTGTATACTACTTCAGGGTGTGTATACTACTTCAGGGCGTGTATACTACTTCAGGGTGTGTATACTACTTCAGGGTGTGTATTATACTTCAGGGTGACAAGATATGATGTGTATAATACTTCAGGGTGACTAGATATGATGTGTATAATACTTCAGGGTGACTAGATATGATGTGTATACTACTTCAGGGTGACTGGATATGATGTGTCTAATACTTCAGGGTGACTAGATATGATGTGTCTAATACTTCAGGGTGACTAGATCTGATGTTTATAATACTTCAGGGTGACTAGATCTGATGTGTATAATACTTCAGGGTGACTAGATATGGTGTGTATAATACTTCAGGGTGACTAGATATGGTGTGTATAATACTTCAGGGTGACTAGATCTGATGTGTATAATACTTCAGGGTGTGTATAATACTTAGGGGTATGTTTAATACTTCAGGGTGACTAGATATGATGTATATAATACTGGATATGATGTGTATATTAAGGGTGACTGCATATGATGTGTGTATTTAGGGTGACTGGATATGATGTGTGTATTTAGGATGACTGGGCATGATCTCTTTAATACTTCAGAGTGACTAGATATATGTTTTTTTTAATAAGGGTGGGTGGATATGAACAGTATTATGCTCTAGGGTGACCGGATATATTACCTATGTGTGGTCTTCTTCTAGCTGCCCCTCCTAACTTGCAGCCAGAACGTGTATTACTGCTTTTGAAATTGTCATAAACTAAATAGATTTCATCAACAATACCCACAACTCATCGCTTCAAAGTCATAGGTCATGCGCATTAAGCAGGGGTGTGCAGAACGCCCCCAGCTGAATGCGCGCGCTAACGACGACGGGGAGCTGTGTGATCTATGAAAAGTAAAGCTTTAGGTTATCTCGTTCCGCTGAGTCAGATTGAATCGCAGCATCAGTCGGGGTGTGTGATATTCCTTTGACATTTATGTGGTTATCGGGGACTTTAGATATCACCCAACCCATGTAGCATGTGTATATTACAAGCTGCATGATGTGTATTCGGTGTACAGGGCATTTTTATTCTGAAAATAATTTTTGATTTGCTTGATCAACTTCAAATTTATACTGAATCATACTTGTTTACATTTCTTTTATTTAATTATTACATGAGGATGGCTGTTTGGGGGTTTTACAGTTCATTTTTTTCCAAACTGCTCTTTTTAACGATATGGTTTCTGCATTGATCACTGGGTGTACTTGGGCGGTGGGTGTACGCCAGCGGGAGGTTGTACTTGGTCGGTGGTGGGTCAACATGAGACTGTGATGCAATGTATTGTGCAAAGAACAATTATTACTGTAACTGATATCAATCATTAATAAAATCAATATTAATCTGACTGAATGATCTGCCACATACAATAAACCTAGAATTAAGATGAGTACGATGGAGTTCGTTAGTGAAATGTAACTTCCGGTTTCGTCATTAACCCAACCAATTACGGGAAACCACGCATGAATGATGTAACGAGTTAAATTTCTACCAATACAATAACAGATTGATAGCCATACACTGATCTAACGGAGCTGCAGGTTGTTAACTATTAAACTGGTTAGGTCATACGGTCTATCGAAATACGTACCGGGTACTCTGCGTTTCTTGGTGTCTTTCATCGAATGGAGTGAATACTGGAATTGATTTCGGAGTGCAAAGGTATTCACCCTTTGAGTTGAAAATAACACATCCAGTATACATAATGAAACAATAATCTTTATGATATGACTTAACAAGGGTCAATCATGTTGAAAATGTGTCTCGTCGCCGATGAAACGTCGATCAACGTTGCGCTGGGCCATTTTGTTACGTCGTCAAAGTCAATTGAAGAGCCTGAGTACTTGTTTCGTTTGTTTGGTTGTTTGTTTGTTTGTTTGTTTTTATGGTTAAGGCGCCTCTTTGGTTGGTCAGCTTACTTTGAAAAGTAACACATCTGTTATTTTTTCACACTTGATTTTTTTACCCTATATCTCATAGCCACTTATCTAACCTTTGGCTTCCCAGTGTCCGTCCGTCCGTCCGTACTTCAACGTTTAGTCAACTCTTCTCTATGAGCTTCAGACGAATTTGTTCCTATATCACTCAATTCAGGTAGTAGTATCCCGCTCTCGTATATAAATTATTGAGAAGTCCGATTTAGATAAAAAAAAAAAAAAAAAAATATTGGAATCGGAAAACAAATCCTTGCAAATATTGCGACCCCATCTGATCCCGTACACGTCATTCACCGGTGGCGTTTTTGTCAGCAACCGTGTGGTACGTTTCACTGCGCTCTTCTCACCAAACAAATTGGACTCACAAATTGACATGTGCTTATTCCCAAATGCTGCGGCAAACGTAATCCGAATTTCCCAGCTTTTTCTGTATTGATTCCATACTTATGTCATCTTTACGACTTGCTAACACTATGGATCCTGTTGCTCCTCCCTGTCTGGCCGAGTTCCAGACAGATAGGAGAAAAGAAAAAAATATATAGAAATAATAAATCGTAGTATGAAATCAATATTTGGCGCACCTCGTCTTTTTAAGACGGCCTCCGGGGAGTGTATCTGGTAATCCGATGTAAAACAATAGAGGGTGTGGGGGTATACATTGTTTGTAATAGTGTTAACTATTTGGTAAGTATGGTACGTACATTATCTATAAAACTAAGACCGGTTGAATACGAATACACCCATCTACCTCCACTAATCAGTAGCTTTAATTATCCTCAACCGACTACGTCATCAATCTAAACACTTTTATCCATCTTCCTACCTTCCTATACGGGGGCCTCCTCTCATTGATCCCTCCTCTTCATGGTCGTTCACACTCCTTTCACTTCATAGCCCCTTATATTCCTGTACCATCCCCCATCCCCCCAGGAATCCCCCTCTTCAACAAGTTCATAGTATCCTCTAGTGACAGGGTTTACATCTCCCCGGCCGTCTTTATCTCCGACTCTCCCTCACCAAGCCTCTCCATACCATAACACCTTCCCACCACAAATTGCATGTTCTTCCCCACCCCGTCTCCCCCTCTATAATATAGCATCAGGACCGTTTTCGTTTAAACGGTTGAACCGGTCGGACAACAGTTGTTCGTTTATCAAATAAGGTCGGACCTAGTTATCAGATGCTACTTTCAGGCAAGCCTTGTAGGTCCGCCAGGATTTATACCCGAAATTGTTACATTTAAAAACTGACAAACCGGTTGTTCCGCATAAACAAAAAGACCCCTGTTCAAAAACCTCCATTTTTCCACCTCTACCAAACGCAATCCAGGATTCCTTATATCTATCTCGCCCTACTTACTCTCTAAATATCCGCGACTTCACCTCCCCACCCCTTTACACCCCAGCTCCACGCCTCCCACACGCTGTGTTTCACGAGACGAGAGGTCGGGCGTTACGCCGACTGGGTTGTATTGTGTGTGTTTATAACATATGGGTTATAATTGTACGTAAACCATTGTTTGTTATGAACATCCTTGTGTACTTTTACGGTGTGAAATGAACGGGAATACATTATCAATACGGTGCGCCTCATTGTAGCAAAACATCATTAAACTATTGGTAGTTTATTTATGCCAGAGTACATAGCTTTCTATACTCTGTGACACAGCATTGCAGAACAGCGTGAACTCAGAAACTGGACTCTATCCAGGATATTACAGAGGTCGATTTCCATGGAATCCTGACTGGGCATGGTCCCTGTCCAAGTAACCTAGTATGGCTAACATGCTAACGTCGACACAGTTATCCCTGTTTTAAACTCAACAAAAATATAAAACATCTCACAAACTATAGGGTATGAGTACAAAGATTTGCTGTTTCATTTAATTATTTTAAATTTTCTATTAAATCACATTTAGAACTGTTTCTGGCAATGCTCAACTTCCAATCGAATGCAATTATCTGCTTTTAACCTCTAGATACCCTATCGATTCAATCGACTTCCACTCCGAGATTCCCGCCGCATCTGTGAAATACCAGCTTCCCGCCTTTTCTACTCCAAGTTACCGGCTTCCGGTCTCCTCTAGTCCGAGATTCACGCCTCTGTGTTTATACCAGCTTTCTGACCCTATTCTGAGATTCCCGATTCTTTTTTTCCCGCTAAATTTCGCCTCTCTGATATACCAGCTTCCTGCCTTTTCTACTCTCAAACTCCCTCCTATCTGACGAGCAGAGAATTGGTATTTGGTTTAATGTCACATTTACTCAGTGTAACAGTGGACAGGAGAATCTACTTGGGTTTACTTGAACATCTAGCGATATTTACGCAAGGGGCTATTCGTACACTGTGCAGAAAGAGGGGGACAAGAGAAACGGACATTCAAGGACGAACGGAATGACAAGGAGGAAGCAAACCAAGGGAGGGGAGTGATGGACAGTAGTACAAGCAGACAGTTAGGAAAGAGTATAGTGTCAACTTCTGCCGTCAGTGTCGGAAAAGATTGTCCACATTATGAAAAAAACATATTTAAAATCTCTCTCTCTCTCTCTCTCTCTCTCTCTCTCTCTCATAATATATGTACAAACGGTTGTGTATATTGTATATGCCATCTTGAATTTTGTAAATATATACAGATGTTTTATTTTAGGGAAAGGGCTTTAAATAAGTTGTACAACGTGTGCCCAATCCTCTTGCTTTAAAGGAAATAAAATATGTTTAACTCAAAGGAAGAGGGGATACTCGAGCGACATTTACGACGCTGTGTAACGCTGGGTAGACGGTAGTTCATCAGGCGACCGCCAGGTGCACTCGAGCTCTCAAACAGCGGACTAAGGGGCTTCTCGTGTGGCATGCACACTAGTACTGTTCATCGGCATAGAGAGGGGCTATTCGAGGGGCCGATTACGTATAAAATGAATAACGGTGGATAGAGGGGCGTACATGTACTTGGCTTCGACACGTCCGACTTTGTGACAAAAGGAGAAAGTTCGATACGAAACCTTATTAAATCCCAGGCTTTGTCTGTCGCCAGTTCCGCACAGTGCCGACGAGATTTGGCGACTCGGTAAATCGCGGACGGAATCCCGAGATGCGCTAGTCTGATGTCCGGTCATCAGACTTCTTTCCATGTTTCGGTCAAGAGCACCCCTTCAAGCCTTTCAATTATAAGCAGATAAATAGGCTGTCTGACTGTATGCCATGGAATCTTGTGGTCTTACTTGGCGTCGGGATTGGCCGATAGTTAGCATAACAAAGATAACGTTACCGTATTAGCAATGAACTGAGTGTTTTACCTCTTTTATCCTAGTATTGGCTCCGGAATGTACTTGCAATCACATTGTTTCTGACAATTGGCTCAGACACTGTCTGGTAATTCATTGTCTTTGTCTTGCGTCCATTAATCGACAGAGTTGCCCTATGGATTGCGCTGCCCCTTATGAGAAAGCCTTAGTCTATTTCTTAATACTTGGTTTCTTTACTTTACATCTTGGGGTCAGGACGCATATAGATTGCTAACCCAGCAGTTAAATGTCTGATACAGACGTTCATGATGTCCCGCCACGTAGTGAAGGGCATTAAGAGGGTTTTCTTCTATTTATCTTCCGTCCGTCCGTCCATCCGCGTACATACGTACATCTTGGTTACAATTTTCGTTTAGCTCCATTACTCTAAAAATTCAACAGTCAGAAAATTCACTCTGCGAATATAATATCATTTTGAGGGGAAATAGAGGAATACTACAATACTATATCCAATGTAGGTCACTGTGACCTATATTTTCCGTTAGACTGACTTTCAATAGACCTTTCGTTTAGGTCTATTTCGATCACAACCGGAGCTGCTTCACTTGTATGTTTAACAAAATAAATCTAGTTTTAATTTCTCGCTTTCGTAGCGTACGCTCATTAACCAGTACCAGTATATTGTTAAACATTAAAAACCTCGGAACATTTACATCGAAAACGAATATGCGAATTTCGGATTTTCCGGATTGTCGAAATCCGGATCAGCTGTATTTCGCGTCCGTGTGTTATAACTGTTATTATGTGGCATATCAGCACTGCACTGTTTAATTTAAAACATCAATAACGCATACAATAATTCTATGTTTAAACTAGGAGTAAAGATATAGAGGTACAATTGTATGATGCTGCACTTATAATGGTTAAAGATCTGTAAAATAATTTAGTGTCCGTAGAAACTCTTCTCTATATACGTCTTCTGTTTATTTTTTTGGGATTTGAAACAGTAATACAACTTTCATGTGTGATTTTGTTGGCTAATTGATACCTACCACAGGAATATTAAAACTGATAAAAGATGAAGCGATACATAGAAATGTTACTAGCGTCAATTTCGAACTTCATCTGGCCAAGATGAGCATACGGAAACTGCCAAACAGTAATCGATGTGTCGTGCGCGACTTAACCGTTAATGTTTACATCTACATGAAGTGTTCTGATAAAAGTGCCATTTATTTAATTCCAAACGTTTAAATGGTCCCGTTTTGCCCAATGCAGATAATGCCAAACATACATGTATGTACGTACGGTGAGTTTTGTTGAGTAGAGACTGGTGCTATTGAGGGATCTTAACGCAAATGTTGTATTAACTTTGATTTGCGAAATGAAAGAACGTGACTCAAAAGTAATAGAATGTCAAAATGGTGCTTACTCTGTATCTATTTCCAAATTATTTAATGTACAGTCACCTGGGTGTATGTTGCGTTCATATTTGAAGATACAGTGTGGTAGACTCTGCTGGTGGATTTCTTAGTCCCCGAAAATGTAGTAACCTTGATAGCTACAGTAATTTTTTAAGTTGTGGCGCGTTTCATATCATACACACTCTCTCGTTATGTAATGAGAAATTAACCAATATTCCCCTAAATCTTGAAATTCATATAATTAGGGATTTTTATGCGCCTCTCCTACTGTTTCAACAGTAGTTAGGGCCATCTGTGGTTATTCAGTTTTTTGGCCCCTATCATCACCAATTATTCCTAGAAGTGCGAAGCAGAAACAGTTATATGAGACAGTGTTATTCATTTTTGACATGCTGTATCTTAACCAAATTTCTAGATGTGCATTCACCTGTGTGAATGTGTGTTACGTTCTTCTTTTTATACATATGATTTTATAACGCCAGGTATGTCCCCGAATCGGCCGTAGACTTGATTAATTTCCTAGCCTGTGATCACATTTTGAACGTAGTGTATCCGATGATGATTACGTTCACAACTTAAGCAAAAGCGTTTAAACTTCGAAACGGAAATTAGCTTTCAAGAATATTCGACAAATGTGGCGACTGTGTGATATTGATTGTTTTGTGTTTACACTTTCTCTCTGCAGTATTCTTTGACACGAAGCAGTACATGTATATCAAGATTAATATTGAATAAGATATGGTTATTTGTTCATGAGTACAGTGTCTAGTATAGTTCATCACCCCATACTCACTAATCGGACGATATTTTGTATTGGTAATGGCTGTGTCTGCCGGTCCACATTCTACAGGGCTGACTGACATTTAACAGACATTTCTCTAACGTCATTTCAGTCTGTTCAATCGAATTCTGTTCGAATTTAACAGAAACTTATTTCCTTTCATAAATTATATTTAATATCTTTCATCCAGTGATGAGAAATCAATAACAGTTCCAGACTTTATCAGATTAACATATCAATATGCAAGTCCAATTTCCTAAAAGAGAACTTCCGAAACGACATTCCTTCCGTTCGATCTCATTCATCATTTCACGTAATCCAATCCCCAGATTTGATAGACCTCACTATCTAATGATAATAAGAATATCGACAGCTAGTTATTTAGTTTGTATCCTGACTACCATTTCAAGCAGTCGTAATTTATAATGGGCATTAAGAAGTATGGAGTGAACCCCGAACTGTCGTAACAACTTAATAAAACATAACAGTTATACAACGAATAACATTTGAACGATGTAAACATTTGTTCAATTATAATAAGATGATAAAATTATTTTTAACATGACAAAATACACCAATTGTATAATTAAATATTCAACACTTCTACCATGTTTATATTATTCTATCTTTACATTATACTTATCACATTAGCACAATGTATCGACTGCCAGTTATTTAGTAACTTATTGTAATATTTGTATAATAAAAATAATATGACTTTGAATAAGAAAGATACCGTTTAACTTCATACTGAGCATCCTCGATATCCAGGGGTTACGCTCACTTTCGCTCTCTACTCCCCTGGAATATGTCATAGAAAAAATGAAGGCACGCGGCTAGCTATTTGATTGGTGTCAGTTAAAAAAAACCTGACCAATCACTAGGCTATTACTTGTCCTTTGAACTTTACAAAGGAACGACGCCCGACTTCAAAGCCTTTCATTTTTTACCGTTACGCGACCGCGAGATTCTTTTGATGTACATCAAAGGACCAAACTTGTTTTCTTGTCTCATCCACAAGATGCTGCACACTGAGCCTTCGATTTTGCTATGACATATTCCAGGGGTGTAGAGAGCGAAAGTGAGCGTAACCCCTGGATATCGAGGATGCATACTGAGTAGAAATATATTTAATTATAATATTAGTAACATTTGAATAAGAAAGACATCGTTAAAGTTCATACTGAGTAGACGACATACATGTAAACATAATACGTCAATCTACCCTTAGGATTATAACCTTATAACCTACTACATCGAATAACGTCATATGTGATTACAGAACACATTCAGTGTTCTCCGATCGTTTGTGACCGACGTACCTAGATATTACAGGAGATGGCATCATAGGTACCAAATGTGGTGCAGAAAACGTATATTTTCTGGAGCTCCAGGTTTCGCCTCCATTTTTTTCTATGCAGTTTGTTTTTATTTGTTAACGTTTTTTTAACAGCTCAGGTCTTTTAAGGGCACATACACTTTCGAGTAGTAGCAGTATTGTTTTGATGTTTACTTAGTTCCCGAACTTTGAGTTCTGATGTGTAGAGAGCGTAAGTGAGCGTAAACCATGGATATCGAGAGTAAGTGAGCGTAAATCATGGATATCGAGAGCAAGTGAGCGTAAACCATGGATATCGAGATTAAGAGAGCGTAAACCATGGATATTGATAGTAAGTGAGCGTAAACCATGGATATGGAGAGTAAGTGAGCGTAAACCATGGATAGCGAGAGTAAGTGAGCGTAAACCATGGATATGGAGAGTAAGTGAGCGTAAACCATGGATAGCGAGAGTAAGTGAGCGTAAACCATGGATATCAAGAGTAAGTGAGCGTAAACCATGGATATGGAGAGTAAGTGAGCGTAAACCATGGGTATCGAGAGTAAGTGAGCTTAACGTTAACCCATGGATATCGAGGGTAAGTGAGCGTAAACCATGGATATGGAGAGTAAGTGAGCGTAAACCATGGATAGCGAGAGTAAGTGAGCGTAAACCATGGATATCGAGAGTAAGTGAGCTTAACGTTAACCCATGGATATCGAAGTAGTGATTTTACCGGCATAACCAAAGCGTTGATCAATCATTTCCGAACGGTTCAACCGTTTGGATCGCGATAAACAAATGCGGCCCTGGTCAACGGACGTGATCTGGCCGTACTGGGCTACATTTATGTCCAAAACAAATTAAGGGGAGGCTACTGCATACAAATATATATAGGTCAGTGATCCTTAATATTTCCGAAGACCATACCCCTACAGTAACAACAATGTCGATACCCCTACAGGTATAGCAATGTTGATACCCCTACAGTTATAGGAGTAAGTGAGCGTAAACCATGGATATTGATAGTAAGTGAGCGTAAACCATGGATATCGAGAGAAAGTGAGCGTAAACCATGGATATTGATAGCAAGTGAGCGTAAACCATGGATATCGAGAGAAAGTGAGCGTAAACCATGGATATTGATAGCAAGTGAGCGTAAACCATGGATATCGAGAGAAAGTGAGCGTAAACCATGGATATTGATAGTAAGTGAGCGTAAACCATGGATATCGAGAGAAAGTGAGCGTAAACCATGGATATTGATAGCAAGTGAGCGTAAACCATGGATATCGAGAGAAAGTGAGCGTAAACCATGGATATTGATAGCAAGTGAGCGTAAACCATGGATATCGAGAGTAAGTGAGCTTAACGTTAACCCATGGATATCGAAGTAGTGATTTTACCGGCATAACCAAAGCGTTGATCAATCATTTCCGAACGGTTCAACCGTTTGGATCGCGATAAACCAATGCGGCCCTGGACAACGGACGTGCTCTGGCCGTACTGGGCTACATTTATGTCCAAAACAAATTAAGGGGAGGCTACTGCATACAAATATATATAGGTGAGTGATCCTTAATATTTCCGAAGACCATACCCCTACAGTAACAACAATGTCGATACCCCTACAGGGATAGCAATGTTGATACCCCTACAGTTATATCAATGTTGATACCCCTACAGTAATAACAATTTTGATACCCCTACAGTTATAGCAATGTTGTTCCCTCTACAGTTATAGCAATGTTGATACCCCTTCAGGAATAACAATGTTGATACCCCTACAGTTATAGCAATACTGATACCCCCACAGTTATAGCAAAATTGATACACCTACAGTTATAGCAATGTTGATCCCCCTACAGTTATAGCAGTGTTGATACCCCTACAGTTATATTAAGGCTGATACCCCTACAGTTATAGCAGTGTTCATACCTCTTCAATTATAGCAATGTTGTTACCTCTACAGTTATAGCAATGTTGATAGCCCTACAGCTATAGCAATGTTGATAGCCCTACAGTTGTAGCAATGTTGATAGCCCTACAGTTATAACAATGTTGATAGCCCTACAGTTATAGCGATGTTGATAGCCCTACAGTTATAGCAGTGTTGATAGCCCTACAGTTATAGCAATGCTGATGCCCCTACAGTTATAGCAGTGTTGATACCCCTACAGTTATATTAAGGCTGATACCCCTACAGTTATAGCAGTGTTCATACCTCTTCAATTATAGCAATGTTGATACCCCTACAGTCATAGCAATGCTGATACCCCTATAGTTATAGCAATGCTGATACCCCTACAGGTATAGCAATGTTGACACCCCTACAGTTATAGCAATGTTGATACCTCTACAGTTATAGCAATGTTGATTCCCCTACAGTTATATTAGTGCTAAGTAAGTGAGAGTAAACCATGGATATCGAGAGTAAGTGAGCTTAACGTTAACCCATGGATATCGAAGTAGTGATTTTACCGGCATAACCAAAGCGTTGATCAATCATTTCCGAACGGTTCAACCGTTTGGATCGCGATAAACAAATGCGGCCCTGGTCAACGGACGTGATCTGGCCGTACTGGGCTACATTTATGTCCAAAACAAATTAAGGGGAGGCTACTGCATACAAATATATATAGGTCAGTGATCCTTAATATTTCCGAAGAGCATACCCCTACAGTAACAACAATGTCGATACCCCTACAGGTATAGCAATGGTTATCCCCCTACAGTTATAGCAATGTTGATAGCCATACAGTTATAGCAATGTTGATAGCCCTACGGTTATAGCAATGTTGATAGCCCTACAGTTATAGCAATGTTGATACCCCTACAGTTATAGCAATGTTGATACCCCTACATGTGTAGCAATGTTGATACCCCTACAGTTATAGCAATGCTGATACCCCTACAGTTATAGCAATGTTGATACACCTACAGTTATAGCAATGTTGATACCCCTACAGTTATAGCAGTGTTGGTATCCCTACAGTTATATTAATGCTAATTCCCCTATAGTTATAGCAATGCTGATACCCCTATATTTATAGAAATGCTGATACCCCTATAGTTATAACAATGTCGATACCCCTACAATTATAGCAATGTTGACAGCCCTACAGTTATAGCAATGTTGATACCCCTATAGTTATAACAATGTTGATACCCCTACAGTTATAGCAATGTTGATACCCCTACAGTTATAGCAATGTTGATACCCCTACAGTTATAGCAATGTTGATACCCCTACAGTTATAGCAATGTTGATACCACTACAGTTATAGCAGTGTTGATACCCCTACAGTTATATTAATGCTGATACCCCTACAGTTATAGCAGTGTTCATACCTCTTCAATTATAGCAATGTTGATACCCCTACAGTTATAGCAGTGTTGATACCCTACAGTTATTGCAGTGTTGATACCCCTACAGTTATAGCAATGTTGATACCCCTACAGTTATAGCAATGTTGATACCCTTACAGTTATAGCAAGGTTGATACCCCTACAGTTATAGCAATGTTGATACTCCTACAGTTATAGCAATTCTGATACCCTCATAGTTATAGCAATGCTGATACCCCCACAGTTATAGCAATGTTGATACCCTACAGTTATATTAATGCTGATACCCCTACAGGTATAGCAATGTTGATACCCCTACAGTTATATTAGTGCTAATACCCCTATAGTTATAGCAATGCTGATACCCCTATAGTTATAGAAATGCTGATACCCCTATATTTATAGCAATGCTGATACCCCTATAGTTATAGCAATGCTGATACCCCTATA
>NW_018404042.1:254255-314642 GCF_002113885.1 Mizuhopecten yessoensis
TATAGCAGTGTTGATACCCCTACAGTTATAGCAATGTTGATACCCCTACAGGTATAGCAATGTTGATACCCCTACAGTTATAGCAGTGTTGATACCTTACAGTTATAGCAATGTTGATACCCCTACATTAATAACAATGTCGATACCCCTACAGTTATAGCAATGTTGATACCCTACAGTTATAGCAATGTTGATACCCTACAGTTATAGCAATGTTGATACCCCTACAGGTATAGCAATGTTGATACCCCTACAGTTATAGCAATGTTGATACCCCTATAATTATAGCAATGTTGATAGCCCTACAGTTATAGCAATGTTGATACCCCTACAGTTATAGCAGTGTTGGTATCCCTACAGTTATAGCAATGGTGATACCCCTACAGTTATAGCAATGCTGATACCCCTATGGTTATAGCAATGCTGATACTCCTATAGTTATAGCAATGTTGATACACCAACAGTTATAGCAATGTTGATACCCCTATAGTTATAGCAATGTTGGTTGGTTAAACGGTGTATGTACGCGTCTAACCCTGATTCTGTCAAATGTTGCATAGATTGTCCTACATTTTGATACCCCTATAGTTATAGCAATGCTGATTCCCCTATAGTTATAGCAATGCTGATCCCCCTATAGTTATAGCAATGCTGATTCCCCTATAGTTATAGCAATGCTGATGCCCCTATAGTTATAGCAATGCTGATGCCCCTACAGTTATAGCAGTGTTGGTTGGTTTCACGGTGTATGTACGCGTCTAACCCTGATACTGTCAAATGTTGCATAGATTGTCCTACATGGTGATACCCCTATAGTTATAGCAGTGTTGGTTGGTTACACGGTGTATGTACGCGTCTAACCCTGATACTGTCAAATGTTGCATAGATTGTCCTACATGGACCTGGAGGTCAGGAAGTTCATTCCTCTAGACATACACCTCGTGTTCGAGACGGTTCTATTTCTCAGGACGACTTTTAAGTTCATTGCTCTGTCTAGAGCGTCCATTAAGAATATGAGCATGCCAAAAATAATGACAGACGACTCTTTCGGGAAATTTCAAATACTTCAATTTTTGATTATAAATTCCTTTGATTCGTGTGTGTCTGTGCGGATCTTATGCCTGGCAGGTGTTCGGGTTTTTTATTCTTTCTTAGAGATATCAGGAATTCTCTCTGCATTTTACGATATGTGTTTTATCCAATCATCTGTGGTGTCAGTTTTTACATACAGAACTATGATGTCATTGCATTTAACTTACCAATGACAGCCACCCATTGCTTCAACCGACCAATAACAGCCAGCCGTTGTTTGTGTCAGTCTTATATCTTGTTGCACAGGTAAAATAAACGACAGATGTTTTAATCACCTGGTTCTCCAAAAACAATTTACTCCGTCTAACAGTTAAAAATCAAAACAGAAAAACAATTGTCTGAAATCTAACGTACCTTGCCAGTCCCTTTTGTTAGAAAAATAACAAAAATAATAAACCAAAAATGGACCAAATAAAGAAAGACAGATATATTTAGGAAGTTTCACTATAAGCAAAAACATTTAGTAATAAAATCATATCTTGTTCTGAGCCGGATAAAGTCTATACATTTTTCATAGTGTATTAGTCCCTCTACATTTTTTTGCATAATCTTATACAGAAAGTTTGAAATCTACCTTTTAACAAGTGGCTTTAACTTATGTTATTTTACTTATTTTATTTGGTCCATAAAGGGTAAAAACCGCATTTGTGACAGTAAAAATAATTGTATTTTTCACTGTAAACCTTATATCTAAATGGTAAAATTGAAATAAAGCAATGTTTTTTTTTAAATATTGTGAAGAGCAATGTCAAACTTTATACCAACCCTGTTTTTGCCTTTAGTATGTATTTTAATTAATGTTGTTCTTCGTTTTGTGTCGGTTATTCCCGTTTTGTGGCGGTCATTCCCGTTTTGTTTCGATTATCCCGTTTTGTGTCGGTCATTCCCGTTTTGTGTCGGTCATTCCCGTTTTGTGTCGGTCATTTCCGTTTTGTGTCCGTCATTCCCGTTTTGTGTCGGTCATTTCCGTTTTGTGTCGGTCATTCCCTTTTTGTGTCCATTTTGGAGTTCGATGATGTGTGATACTTAAATCTTACTTACAAACTCGGAGCTTAGTTTATTGACATAAAGGTCCATAATTCTAATGTTTATTAACAAATTGTTTTGTATACAATGGCTGACAAATACAACTCACCTGACCGTCAAGATTGGAGAGATGTTATGTCATAATGACATACATTTGGAAACAAGGGCACACATCATCACCTTCTGGTCCAGATCTGTCAGCTTTGTTGTCCCTGTGTGCCAGTTTCCTCTTGTACCAATACTGCTGAACGACCACAAGGAAATTCTACATCTATATTCTGGCGCCATGGTACCCTCTACTCGCGTTTTATCACACATCAAAACGTTATAACCTCATGTTAATTTCTGGCCGTAGTAGGTTTTACTTGGGCAACCTATGTATTGTGCGATAGCCTCGTATCATTGGTTATCGGTGTGTTGTCATTCTTGGCCAGCTTTTGTATAATTTGGGAACAGCTCTGTGTTATTCTGTAAGCAGGATCGATCTCCCCCTCAAAACATCTAAACCTTTAAATGTCTACTTTGAGATGAAATTTTCACACTTTTGATCGTATAAGCTATGTCTCGCACAAACACATTTTTGTTGTTGTTTTCTTCAGCCTTGGTTTCGAAATCAATATTTAAACACTGAAATCATTTATTTTTTCATTTTTCTGTAATCTTCCTGATATAATTGTACACTTTATGATGGCTTGTCATTGTTTTAATCTATAATTACATATCGTCTGGTTAAAATGGGCTGTCAATTCAATAGCATATGCTGGTTATCAACTCATATCTAAGTAACGTCTTGTATTAAATGCGCGTACTTTTTCATTTGCTTTAAACTCGACAGAGAATTGATCCAATACATTCTATTAGGTCATAACTGTGATTTACTGGTTTTAAATATAAAAAGGTAATATCCTGCTTGCTGGATGGATAATAAATTCACAAACAGATAAAAATAATTGTAACATTCGTTTATAGTCGCGATTTTATCAAAGGTTTTTATTTCTTTTTGGAATATGATGATATGTCAGCTTGAAACTTAAATCTGGAGAGAGAATCTTTTAAACTCGATTATAATTTTTTGTATTGATGCTTTAGTATGCAATTGTTAAGCCCGATACGTGACGCTATAAGAGCGAGTTTCCATTCAAGCGTTCAGCTACGTTCTTGCTCTTATAATTCCTGTGTGGTTTAGAAGGCCACTAAGCTTTATGTGTACCGAACAAGTTGTAGTCATAAGCTCATATGTAGCAGTAATGATACTCGTATACTAATACTATTTTTAGTAAATCTGGCCTCCATACATGTATACTTAATGCGTAAATCTTGTTTCATTAAACACTTGCTCGTGTTCATATGCCTACCAACGTCTTACTGTATTTTCGTTCATTGCAGGTTGTGACTGGGCAGTGGAAATGACGTACCTAGCGCGGTCGACAATAAACCAATTAAAAGGACTCAGCATCAGTACCTCTGTAGCAATGCTTGTGTAATCTAGCCGATATATCAGCCTCTATGACGTGGTACTTCTTAGTTAACAGGTGCGCGTTCTATAATTAATGTAACTGTATCACGGAAAGTGTCTATCTATTTACGGACCCAGTAACGTTGTGGTTAACACGTCACGTGACATGTCTCAAAGGAGTTGTGTACCTTTAAAGGAAAACATTGAGTGACGTCGTTTCCAACAGTAAGGGATCTACGTTTCTGTTGAGTGTTGTATTAGGCAATATCAGAGGTCCTTACTAAGGTGGCATAGTCGAAAATCAATTGAAGATTGCTGCAACCTCGCCTATCGAACTTCAGTTTGCTCGACATGTGAATTATTTAAGAAATAGGAAGCTACACCACGACCTTACCGGATAAACTGTTTCAGAAAAAGTACTGAAAGACAGTTTTTAAAGACGACAGGATTGAATTGATTCATGTATATTTCAGCGGCAGGGACCATCGCCTACTCACCAAATACGTAGGGCTCTATTGAACTGGAAAACACCGTCTCGATCATCGACTTTGGAATAGAGATTAAACCAAGTGTGCTACACATTTTCGCTAACTGTAGGGGATTAAGAGCAATTACTACAAAGGGACAAGCATAGACGAGCTGGATTTCATATTTTGTACATATAACGCGTGTGTATATACAGTTATTCTATGTAGTGTATCGATGTTAGATGAAGTCGGTAAGTGTTAAATTCGCGCTATAGAACGTTTTTATATCACGACCCGATTTAACAGTGACATAATTTGGAGAATTCTGTGAAGGAAACATTTGTGCCACGACTTGTGAAAGATTTCAGTCATTAATATGGTACCAGTGTATTACAATATAAACGTTAATCTACTGGCGACACTTGGATTTATGTCTAAATCTGTGAACTGTTATACACATGGAATATAATCTACAGAAATGTAACTGCCATACACAAGACTGTTCACAAACTGTGTACAGCGATATTCAATCACAAAATTATTGGAATGACGAAGTGCTCACTATCTACGAAATGAAATCATATATTGAGGAACATAGAATTGTTTCATAGTTGGAGGCGTATTTTGTGAAAAACCAATTTGCCAACCGTTTTCGTGTCAGGGTTATAAAGCGCAGTGTTTGTTAAAAATCACTTGAAGTATAAAGATGGTTTGCGCTTAGACAAAAAGAAAAACGAAAGAAAATCTAATGACATTGAAAGTGAAAAAGGTTTTCCTGACGTCTTCGTTCACCGTGGAATTAAAGCCTACACACGTTTTTGGCGGTAACTGATTATGGGTGCAAACCTCAGCGACTGTTTCTCCTGTTTGGCATGTAAAGAGTCCTTGGGAATTATTGGTCCACACCTCAGCCTGTCTGGTCGCGCTACTGTTGATGGGGATCGATATTGGAGGCAGGCTTCGTGATTTGACTGAGAGAGTGACGGACGGCTCCAATATAACGATAGAGTATCGACCAAGTGCCGTACACCCCCAACAATGGGGAGTGTGTTCACCGCCGTGTATGTGAAAAATATACCCTCAAATGGACGCAAACAACAGTTATCCAGTATTTTACACACACGTGACGGATTTCGATAGTAATGCTTGGATCGGTGTTCATTAGTGTCAGTGAACGTTGATGAAATTTTAAAGTGGTCTCGAAAAATACTTGTTTACCTTCGGTGACAAAAATGTCTTATAAACCTCTTTGGTTTTTACATAACTGCGCTGGCGTGTGATGTATATATTTTGTGTAGCAGTTCTATATTTTCCATCACCGGACATGTTAGATTGATATGGTCGTGTGGAGCGTACCTTTTTGCCCTAATGATGTTTTGCAGTGAAGAATACAACCGTCTACGTAATCGTTTTGTTTTGATGCGTATTTACGGCAAATCTGATCTTACCAACAGCTTCTGACTGGGGAAGTGAGACAGAAAAGAAAAAAAAATACCATGGCAGATTTGGTGTTTAATAAAACGTTAGCAATCTTACCAGACCTTGTCTTGGATAACGACACAGCTGTAATATACACAACGAGGTTTAACTCTAGTTTATCAGGGAACAGTTCGATATTTCCCGGAAATGATACGACATTTGCTGGAGGGTATCCTCCTCGTCCCGAATCTCGGTACGAAGTTTGGCAACAAGTGTTGATCACTATAGTGTTAGTGGTACTGACCACGGGAACTGTGATAGGGAACTCCCTGGTGTGTATAGCAGTAGGTATCGTGAAACGTCTCCAGACGCCTTCCAACCTACTTATCCTGTCCCTGGCCGTGTCAGACCTGCTTGTGGCCATTTGTGTGATGCCTTTCAATGCAGCCTACGAAGTTATGTCCTATTGGTCTCTAGGCGAAGTGGTATGTGACCTCTTCACCTCCTTGGATGTTATCCTGTGTACGGCTTCCATTCTTAACTTGTGTATGATCAGTGTGGATCGCTACTTCGTCATCACTCGGCCATTTAAATATGCCATGAAAAGAACACCTCGTCGGATGGGACTCATGATAGCCAGTGTGTGGAGTAGTTCTGTCATCATTTCCATTCCACCTTTACTAGGGTGGAAAACAGAACGGCCACCGTGGCATTGTTTAATAAGTCAGGAAATAGGATATCAGATCTATGCAACCCTCGGTGCCTTTTACCTCCCTCTCAGTGTTATGTTAGTGGTGTACTTCCGTATATGGAAGGTATCGTCAAGACTTATGAAATCGGAAAACAAATCGAAATTGGGAAGCATTGATAAAGGTAATGATCAAATATACTTACCTTCCAAAAAATCATCGAAAAGTAGCGGAATAAGTGAAAATACAATCGTTGGTAATGGCAATCTCAAAAACGGAAATTATGACGGGGATGACGCTTCGATGGAAATGCTTGGACATACTAACCACCTTAAGACAAGTAATGGCAAAAGAAGATTTACACTTAAATCGTTTCTTGCGAAGAGTAGTAAAGTGGCAACGTCCTCCAAGGAAGCAAAGGCCACAAAGACACTGGGGGTGATCATGGGCGGCTTTGTGGCGTGTTGGCTGCCATTCTTCATCCTGGCGGTGATCCGACCGTTCTGCGGCGCTCAGGAGCAGTACTGCTCCATCCCGCCGTGGTTGGGTAGTGTGTTCGGGTGGCTAGGATATTTTAACTCATTTCTAAACCCTTTAATCTACGCACGATTTAACAGAGAGTTTAGAACACCGTTTAAAGAAATTTTATGTTTCCGATGTAGGGGTATCAATTCTCGGATACGATCGGAAAGTTATGTGGAACAATATGGTCCCGATCCAACGTTCCGGGACAGCTTACGGCCTCCCACAGAGACGATCGTAAGATATAATAGCCAAGGACACACTATTGTGCATGTCGGAAACGGTAATGCGTGTCCGGATGAAAGTAAGCTGTGACAAGTTTGTATATATATAACGATACCTTTATAGGAAGTGAAAGCAATGCCATCAAATGGCAAATACGAGTGTGCCAATTGTTGTGATTCTAACCCCATTTCTCTGAGAATAATATAAATAAGTTATGATTATTTAGATAACTCATATTAAACGATATTATGTGGAGTGTGATGTGTAATTATGTGAAAAAAAGCAATACGACTCGCAAGGATGTATTAAATATATCTTTGTCATGTCATTGACATTTGACGTCATCAATGACGTCATTGCCATTTAACGTCATCAGTGACGTCAATGACATTTGTCGTCATCAGTGACGTCATTGACAGTGTTGTATATAGAACGTATATCGTAATGCCTTAAATTGCCTGAAAATGGGTGACCTGCACTGTACGTATGTATTCTATTTCAGATTTAACGTGTATCTCACAATCTACAGTTGCCATGGTTCATATGCTGTGATAGAATCGCGGGTTGTCTTCAATTATGTGATGAGGACAAAGTAAAAGTGCTGCATTTTGTACTTAATGTAGAAGTTCTACGAAAAGAGCTGTATGGAAATCGCTCCATTCTTTGAATAAGAAACGACGAAATCCATACCACAATCAATCAAGAGGTAAACATGAGATACGTAGCCGCATAACTGAAGACGCCCTCCTGTTATCCGTCAATATTTAAGTGTTGATAGAACATTTTTCGTCCACTGTTGTTAGACCAGTACGCCAGAGTTATTGCCCCTTGTCATGTTTTCTAGAGTTATAATGACGGTGATTTCGTGTTCTCTTGCCCATTGTAATGTTTGTTTGGAACGTTGCAAAAATAACTTAAAAGAATGTTATTATTCAGTCGAAAAAATCACCTATCATCTAATTAATGCTGGCTGTGCTTTCGTTGTGACATTTCGTCATTTGTTAAGCAAGTGAAAATCGTTATTAAAATTTTTTGCATTGTTTCAACCGTTCCTAAAAAACAGCACTTTAGCAAACATTCACAGGTAGTTGTTTATTTGTCGAACATTTCCTATTGCAAAACGGCAGAGTTTTTTTAAATTCTTTTCCCACTATGGTAATTGTGACCAACCAATTATTGTCGGAGCTTATTACGATGCCTGTTAGACATAGTATAAAATGTGTTTGTCACGCTATTTAATAGGATGTTGACCAGGACGAGGAGCGTTCAAGTGCTGTTTGTGACGCTAAAAAAGGCCTACGACGATTAATACCAATTTCATTTTATAAACAATATGGCATAATAACAGGAGCGAATCACATTCAATTGATAAGCATGATCTAATATTAGTTTTATTGCCGCGAAGCGGTTTATGATGAGAGTACACTCCGGTTTTTTGTGTTATAGCTCCATAACATGAAAAACATATTCAAGTTAATCCTTATAATTTAATCTACTTTACACATACTTTTTTAAGCCAATGAAAATGCTTGTTACAAGCAAGATTAAATTATTCAATAATACAGCGCAGTAATAAACAAAAATTATATGATTGACATCGGGCCTTGAATTCAATTATGTGAGAGTGTTGAACTTATTTCTTAATTATGGCATCCCTTCAAGTATCGAGATAACTGCAAACTTTTCTTCATTGCAAAGCTTCATTAACAGCAGGCCACGTAAATTATATAGAGAAAAGCTTAGATTTGATTATGCCTTCCTCTCACTTAACTGTCCGGGACTGCACGTGTGAACGTTCTATCCTAAATTTGTTCTAATTCATTTTTATAATTCATTCTTAATTATCAATATTTTGAGTCAATGCAACCAAGAATTATTTATAGTTAGTAGTAATACAGCAAGTTTAAATAAATTGAAGTCAAACCTTATCCTATTGAAACCTCCCTTCACAACCGTGTTCGTACTGCTGGAAACAAAGGCTGTGGAATTGAAGGGTTCATGATCAATCATCCCTTCTTTAGAAACATTCGCTACACTTCTTAGATTGGATTTCTATATATATATATAATCTTTATTGTCATTTTTCAGTTTCTAAGCAATTAAGATGTCCTGATATGTTTTGTACTGTCAAAGTTTTGTTCTTATCAGAATATTTCTTGGATAGTAAAACTGGTTAAACAAATTTTTAATTGTTCTGTAGAGCAAGAATTCCGTTACAAGAAATATTATGACAACAAGTGACAAATTTATATAATTTCTGAAAACTGATGAAAAAGGTTTTACTTACGAAGTATTTAAACTTAAAAAAGTTGGGAATTACAATCAAAAGGAAGTGAGATATACATTCACTTTTTAAATATTATATATATCATTAACAAGGAAAACGTCAACCAAATCTAATTTTATCTTCGTTAAAGATATCGATTACGCCAAGAAATGATGTGGATGTGACGATTTGAAACATCTCGTAATTACGATAAAATACGATATTTGGTATAACGGCCGGAACCTCCTTCAGCATGGACCGGATATTGGGTGTTTTGGCATGCAGTTAATGTAGTAACAAAGACAAATCGATGGTATAATGACCCGTGGTCAGCGTGTGTTCAATGAAACATGCGTGTGATAACCGTACTAATGTATAGGTTGATGACGAGGCTTGGACATTAACACGGTAGGGGGCGCTGAAACATCAGCTATAGGTCTACACGTTAGTGATTACATTAATTGTTTTCTTCTTTTTTTTTATTTGAAAAAATATGTCATTTTTTATATTGAAAATTCCGTAATTTTGCTACTGCTGATCAATTACACAGCTACTAGAACATTTTTATGTTGTCTTATTTATTAAATAAAATGATTTTCTGGATTTCAAATCCAAGTTGCCAAAACCGTATGCATAATTAAAGCAATACCATTTTTACATGCCGTTTTCAATGTTGTTGTTTTTCTATAGGGCCTTAAGTTGGTTTTTGTTTCATCTTTTATACAATAGACCCTGACATGCCTTTTCTGTCGTCCCTGTGTAGTTTTGAACATACTAAAGATAAAATTATCTTATCACTGCCCCTCTACCTTCATCATGTATTAGCTTTATCACTTCGCCGACTTCCGTCATTGTTATTGAGGTTTACAATTGGTACTAATTACAGTACAAGCTATTGTCAATATCAAATAAAATGTTTACTTCACGTATTTATTGACGACAAATTCGTAAATATGTAACCAGGATAAATAGTTCAACGCCTCTGACCAGTTTTACGTTGCATAATGAAATTGTGTTTTATATAAAAAGGTATACTGCAAACGTACGCATTTTAGCGGTACCCTTATTTTAGCTCTTTTGGTGCATTAAATTGCGCTAGAGTATGAATGCGCTAATTGAAGTATCTTGTATATCATTCTATATTGCTCATTTTCTTGTTGCGCAAATTCATAAATGTGCTTAGCTATTAAAATAAGATAATGTGCTAAAATTTGAGTACGTTAAAATAAGCACCTGTACAGTATTAGAAGTTCTTTATTTCGTTCATTCTGATCTTGATGCGATAATTCTACTGTCACATACTGTGGGTATACATATTTTAGCGGTCATCTTATTTTTAGCGTTTTCTGCACTTCAAATATTGCGCTAAATTGTCACTAAGCTTTTTTTGTTTATGGTCATTGTTTTTATTGAAGATATTGAAATTTAGCACAAATTCATCAGAGCGCTAATATGTTTGATTCGACGATACGCTAAAATTTGAGTGCGTTAAAATGAGTATGTATACAATATGCTTTCAGTTTATTGCTACATTGTTCATATTTCAAGATTGTATCCATGCTTTTAATTGAAATGAATATTTGTTTTTACGTTTTGCACACAAATAGGGTCGTATGTTTGTATTGTGACACAGCTGCTGACATGTGTTTATTATAGAACAATGTAACATTAAGACAATGGGGGTCATGCTTTTGGGTTACTCTGTGAATATGTTCATTGTTTTTGAGGAAAACCCAAGAGCCCTGACTCCTGACTCTCTTGTATCCATGAAATAATGATGCCGGTTGTTGTCCCTGCGGATTTGCTAGGAATACAATGTATCCAATGTGTTCCTCACCATTGTAATGGCTAGCGTTTGTGAAAGGAAGTGGTTTACTAGAGTGGAGTAGACTGTTTGTTGCCTATACTGTGACAAATTTGACAACTACACTCACTCACAGTAAGTAGGACAGTAGTGAAAAATACTCTAAAATTACACAGGAACAAAATGCATAATAGTATGTGATTACTCATACCAAAGACAGTATATTTAGATTTTTATTTCCTCAAACTTGCAAAACAACAAAATAACGTTTGGAAGTTAACAAGTGGCTGAAAAAATAAAAACCAATTTATACCATGAAACATAAATATGAAGATAAATTATTTTCCCTACTGCTACTTTAGCAATTCCTGATTGATTTTGTTGTTTATGAAAACGTTCTGGGATATTTGTTTTTATCTTTGCTTGACTTAGATTACCTTTAAAGAACTATAGTGACGGAGACTCAGCTAACACACTGCATTGTCAAAACTAGTTCTGTAGTTTAAACATCAAATTTGTTCCAGCCAATGGCAACAAAACATTGTCTACTCCATTCTAAGACTGTGGGTACGATGCATGTATCAGGTACAGTTGTTCCAAACCTACAAGACATTTGCTACCTTTCAGAAAATCTCGATTGTATCGTGTTTTATCGCACGGTTTCCACGTCGCGGTCATGTGATATTTTGAACGATTGGCGATAGATTCTTTACAAAGACCTTTACTTGAAGAAATCAAGATCACCTTTAGATGGATACTGTTTGGGTATTTTGCTTTATAGAAAGTTCAGAGTGTATAATGAAAATTGTTATGTTTTTGCAGGGGATTTATTTTCACACTCATTCAAGAGGAGATGCGTCTGCGAAGTCAAATCCTCCGCGCAATTGCACATATAAGCATTTGCCAAATAAAACAAAGTTCGCGAAATAAAGTACCCACAAATATGAGGTGATTCACAGTTACGTGATTTATATCACGGTATGGCTCTGGTTGCTACTGTCTTGTATCTGATTTGGAACAACTGAAAGTCACATGAAGGTATGATCGTTAGTATTAAATTTACCCACTTCCGGTTACTGGCTTTGTTCGTTGATATTAAAGAATATTGGACATAATATAATAAACTGTTATTTATTTAAAATTAATGTTATTTTTTGTTTTTAACCAATCATCATAAGGGGTTAGCGTAGTTCCGGATATTTTTACCATGGTTATATTTTTGCGTTAACTTGCAAAAATGTAATCATAAAAGTATCCTTAACGTTGTGTCAGAGTACCAGGTTACCTGAATAGCGGTTACAAACCTGGGAAGTTCTAAGCGTGCGGCGATAATCTGGAAGGTTCCATAGTTGTTGTGTAGGGTTGAGAGGTAAGTGTTTACCTGTACAAATCGGCGAGTCCTGGTCACAACCCCAAATTGTATTAAAAAGAGGAAAATTTGAAATCGCTGAGTCAGCACTAACATCTACACATACTCGCGAGTTCGAAAATATTGGAATTTAATTTCTTGTTTTATCATGTATTTTCAATTTTAGTCATATTTTTGCGCATAGACCCAATTCGCAAAAATAGACCTGTAAAAATAAAACTACAGATATTTTGGAGAAATTCACAAAAATTAACGTATGTAAAAACGTCCCGATTTACGGTAATCCTAACTCAATTAGACTTATGATTTCGATAGAATTAAAAACACTACTGAGAACATATATTCAAATACTAAAACAAGAGATGATTCTGCAAAAAACAACAAGAGATTTTAAAAGTGCTTAAAACTTAGTTTCGAAGTAAGTTATAAACAAATGAGGGATATACAAGGAGTTTCTCTAAAAAATACAAGGAAAGTAAAACAAAGGTTATCACAGCGTAAAGCAAGGGCTTCCAAATGATAACAAAATGTGATCTCTGCTTCATCGACGACACCCGCCATGTAAATCGAGGTCGAATCCAAGTAATGTCACGTCCTCAAAATGGGAACCGGTACAGTGACAACAACATCATAGTCAATGACATTCGTATCACACAACGAAATTAAACACTTCCGAATGAGATCCCAACCTATGTCTATCAGAACCTAGTCATGAAACTACTTTAAGAAGACACTGTTCTTTAATTTTGAAAAAAGTTGTGTGTAATGAGCACATTATTGACGAAAACCTTAACTCATTAACCCCTGAAGAACATTTGTACCCTTCCAATTCAAAGCTTAGAATAGTTCATTATGAAACTTCAGTGGTAAATGTATTAAAGTACCAGGATATTCTCTCTAGTTTAGATTTCGTCTTTTCGCCCTATGGAATGAGAGTAAATTTAGGTCAACAACATAATTTACATTACAATTAAATGTGGAAGGCGAAATTAACACTTGGCGAATTAGGATTCAACAGGCGAAGGGAGATAAGTTTGACTGGGCGAATTGTTCCCCGCATAAAAAATGACAAAAAGATGTTGATGTATATCTATGCTAGAAAGTTAAAGTCATTGATGGTACCAAAGATTAACGTGTCGGAGAACGTATCATATCATATATATGTGCATTAAAGCCCAGTAAGACGTTAAGTAATTTGATTTCCAGAGTGAGCATTTAATTCCAAATGACTTGGATTTCGTTTTATCCATTTCTATTCGCATTAAAGTGAATTTCTTATTTCTGCCATGATTTTATAATTGGACATTTCAGTGTATCAAAGTTGCTCTAAAGAACAGACAAGATTTAACACCGGAAAATAAACAAAACCGTAAGACTAGAACCGAAAGCGTTAAAATAAAATCAATCGAATAAAATACAAGGAGGGATTCCGAAAGAACTTTAAATTCATCAGAATTCCGTCACATTCTATCAAATAACTACCTTAAAATCAACTCCCGTCTTAGTTTAAAATACGCCACATCTGTTTCTTCACCGATGCCGGTTTACTTTACACATAACAAGGTGATATACTATTACCAACAGCTGGTCACTCAAAGAAAAACCTCATCGAATGAACGTTTTTGAAACATGAACTTCCGTGCGTTTACCTTTGATTTCATCCACGGGCTTGAGAGATGAGCAGATTGGCCCCACGATGGTACAGAACACATAGTGTGGTGATCTATAATAACCCTGTGTTGAGGATTGCACGAGTCTTCTACATTCACCTGCGGTATGTATCTGTTTTTATTAATCATAAGACAAAGCGAAAGTTTGACAAAGGCTAAGCGAGAAAGCTGCCTTAAGTAAAATACAAAATAATTAATTAAATATCGGGAAAATGCTACAAAAGTTATTCAGCCAATTTTGCATGAAAACATGTTTTGCGTCTTTCACACTAAGCAATGTCGTATCATACAGAAAATCCGTTCTGGGCAAATTTATCAGTAATCATCTACATCAAAGATCGGCTGACAACCACTAAATGATAATTGACATGTGGTAAACAGTTACTCTTATCATTAGTTAAATGGTCCAGGGCTGTTTCATGACCTTTAACCTTGGGTAAACCTAAATCATCTAAAATATCCTCAAATATATAATATCGTAACGTTTTAGACTAGACAATAACATCAAAAAAACAGGACGAGACAAACACTTCGGTATAGCGACAGCAAGTGGGCTGAAAATGCTGATGGAACTAATAGGAGAGGGTCATTTTATATATATGTATAACACAACTTCACAAAAAGAAATTGTCACTTATAGAAATAAGTTAAATTTTCTTAAAAGACGTTTAGACCGATTGGAGTCTATGGATGCGAAGTGAGAAATATTTGATGTGATGAGAATTCAACAAATCTTGAAAAGCAGCAATAAAGTGCAGTCCCTATCACCACAGAATTGCCAATATAAACAAAATCTCATTTAATTAACATGGCAACTGACTGGATTACGTTATCGAAACGAAGAGAAATAAGAAAACAGTCTCATCTATGTAAAATCAAAAAAGGAAACTGCTTCCTCATTTTACTGCGACATCCTCCCTTCACTGTATGGGATCTGACTCATTATAATCTAAGGAATGCTTAGCAAGTAAAACATTAACGTAATTTACAAATTCCCTTTCCCTTTAACAAATGAGATTCTAGACACTTTCATTAGAAACTCGGCAATTTTGAAAACATTCAAATCGAGTATGTATATAAATCAACTTGTGTGAAACTAATCGCAAAGGACTTTTTTTTGCAATTTTCTGCTTGTGTAAGGTAAACATCCTGCACTGCCAATTAAGAAATAAAGACAGCTCTCTTAGTTACGTATTCTTTGGAGGAAAATCTAAATTCTCCAAATACAAGAGGTACTGAGTTATCAACCCAAATACGTACTGAGTTATCAAACCAAATACAAGAGGTACTGAGTTATCTAGCCAAATAAAAGAGGCACTGAGTTATCAAACCAAATACAAGAGGTACTGAGTTATCAAACCAAATACAAGAGGTACTGAGTTATCAAACCAAATACAAGAGGTACTGAGTTATCAAACCAAATACAAGAGGTACTGAGTTATCAAACCAAATACAAGAGGTACTGAGTTATCAAACCAAATACAAGAGGTACTGAGTTATCAAACCAAATACAAGAGGTACTGAGTTATCAAACCAAATACAAGAGGTACTGAGTTATCAAACCAAATACAAGAGGTACTGAGTTATCAAACCAAATACAAGAGGTACTGAGTTATCAAACCAAATACAAGAGGTACTGAGTTATCAAACCAAATACAAGAGGTACTGAGTTATCAAACCAAATACAAGAGGTACTGAGTTATCAAACCAAATACAAGAGGTACTGAGTTATCAAACCAAATACAAGAGGTACTGAGTTATCAAACCAAATACAAGAGGTACTGAGTTATCAAACCAAATACAAGAGGTACTGAGTTATCAAACCAAATACAAGAGGTACTGAGTTATCAAACCAAATACAAGAGGTACTGAGTTATCAAACCAAATACAAGAGGTACTGAGTTATCAAACCAAATACAAGAGGTACTGAGTTATCAAACCAAATACAAGAGGTACTGAGTTATCAAACCAAATACAAGAGGTACTGAGTTATCAAACCAAATACAAGAGGTACTGAGTTATCAAACCAAATACAAGAGGTACTGAGTTATCAAACCAAATACAAGAGGTACTGAGTTATCAAACCAAATACAAGAGGTACTGAGTTATCAAACCAAATACAAGAGGTACTGAGTTATCAAACCAAATACAAGAGGTACTGAGTTATCAAACCAAATACAAGAGGTACTGAGTTATCAAACCAAATACAAGAGGTACTGAGTTATCAAACCAAATACAAGAGGTACTGAGTTATCAAACCAAATACAAGAGGTACTGAGTTATCAAACCAAATACAAGAGGTACTGAGTTATCAAACCAAATACAAGAGGTACTGAGTTATCAAACCAAATACAAGAGGTACTGAGTTATCAAACCAAATACAAGAGGTACTGAGTTATCAAACCAAATACAAGAGGTACTGAGTTATCAAACCAAATACAAGAGGTACTGAGTTATCAAACCAAATACAAGAGGTACTGAGTTATCAAACCAAATACAAGAGGTACTGAGTTATCAAACCAAATACAAGAGGTACTGAGTTATCAAACCAAATACAAGAGGTACTGAGTTATCAAACCAAATACAAGAGGTACTGAGTTATCAAACCAAATACAAGAGGTACTGAGTTATCAAACCAAATACAAGAGGTACTGAGTTATCAAACCAAATACAAGAGGTACTGAGTTATCAAACCAAATACAAGAGGTACTGAGTTATCAAACCAAATACAAGAGGTACTGAGTTATCAAACCAAATACAAGAGGTACTGAGTTATCAAACCAAATACAAGAGGTACTGAGTTATCAAACCAAATACAAGAGGTACTGAGTTATCAAACCAAATACAAGAGGTACTGAGTTATCAAACCAAATACAAGAGGTACTGAGTTATCAAACCAAATACAAGAGGTACTGAGTTATCAAACCAAATACAAGAGGTACTGAGTTATCAAACCAAATACAAGAGGTACTGAGTTATCAAACCAAATACAAGAGGTACTGAGTTATCAAACCAAATACAAGAGGTACTGAGTTATCAAACCAAATACAAGAGGTACTGAGTTATCAAACCAAATACAAGAGGTACTGAGTTATCAAACCAAATACAAGAGGTACTGAGTTATCAAACCAAATACAAGAGGTACTGAGTTATCAAACCAAATACAAGAGGTACTGAGTTATCAAACCAAATACAAGAGGTACTGAGTTATCAAACCAAATACAAGAGGTACTGAGTTATCAAACCAAATACAAGAGGTACTGAGTTATCAAACCAAATACAAGAGGTACTGAGTTATCAAACCAAATACAAGAGGTACTGAGTTATCAAACCAAATACAAGAGGTACTGAGTTATCAAACCAAATACAAGAGGTACTGAGTTATCAAACCAAATACAAGAGGTACTGAGTTATCAAACCAAATACAAGAGGTACTGAGTTATCAAACCAAATACAAGAGGTACTGAGTTATCAAACCAAATACAAGAGGTACTGAGTTATCAAACCAAATACAAGAGGTACTGAGTTATCAAACCAAATACAAGAGGTACTGAGTTATCAAACCAAATACAAGAGGTACTGAGTTATCAAACCAAATACAAGAGGTACTGAGTTATCAAACCAAATACAAGAGGTACTGAGTTATCAAACCAAATACAAGAGGTACTGAGTTATCAAACCAAATACAAGAGGTACTGAGTTATCAAACCAAATACAAGAGGTACTGAGTTATCAAACCAAATACAAGAGGTACTGAGTTATCAAACCAAATACAAGAGGTACTGAGTTATCAAACCAAATACAAGAGGTACTGAGTTATCAAACCAAATACAAGAGGTACTGAGTTATCAAACCAAATACAAGAGGTACTGAGTTATCAAACCAAATACAAGAGGTACTGAGTTATCAAACCAAATACAAGAGGTACTGAGTTATCAAACCAAATACAAGAGGTACTGAGTTATCAAACCAAATACAAGAGGTACTGAGTTATCAAACCAAATACAAGAGGTACTGAGTTATCAAACCAAATACAAGAGGTACTGAGTTATCAAACCAAATACAAGAGGTACTGAGTTATCAAACCAAATACAAGAGGTACTGAGTTATCAAACCAAATACAAGAGGTACTGAGTTATCAAACCAAATACAAGAGGTACTGAGTTATCAAACCAAATACAAGAGGTACTGAGTTATCAAACCAAATACAAGAGGTACTGAGTTATCAAACCAAATACAAGAGGTACTGAGTTATCAAACCAAATACAAGAGGTACTGAGTTATCAAACCAAATACAAGAGGTACTGAGTTATCAAACCAAATACAAGAGGTACTGAGTTATCAAACCAAATACAAGAGGTACTGAGTTATCAAACCAAATACAAGAGGTACTGAGTTATCAAACCAAATACAAGAGGTACTGAGTTATCAAACCAAATACAAGAGGTACTGAGTTATCAAACCAAATACAAGAGGTACTGAGTTATCAAACCAAATACAAGAGGTACTGAGTTATCAAACCAAATACAAGAGGTACTGAGTTATCAAACCAAATACAAGAGGTACTGAGTTATCAAACCAAATACAAGAGGTACTGAGTTATCAAACCAAATACAAGAGGTACTGAGTTATCAAACCAAATACAAGAGGTACTGAGTTATCAAACCAAATACAAGAGGTACTGAGTTATCAAACCAAATACAAGAGGTACTGAGTTATCAAACCAAATACAAGAGGTACTGAGTTATCAAACCAAATACAAGAGGTACTGAGTTATCAAACCAAATACAAGAGGTACTGAGTTATCAAACCAAATACAAGAGGTACTGAGTTATCAAACCAAATACAAGAGGTACTGAGTTATCAAACCAAATACAAGAGGTACTGAGTTATCAAACCAAATACAAGAGGTACTGAGTTATCAAACCAAATACAAGAGGTACTGAGTTATCAAACCAAATACAAGAGGTACTGAGTTATCAAACCAAATACAAGAGGTACTGAGTTATCAAACCAAATACAAGAGGTACTGAGTTATCAAACCAAATACAAGAGGTACTGAGTTATCAAACCAAATACAAGAGGTACTGAGTTATCAAACCAAATACAAGAGGTACTGAGTTATCAAACCAAATACAAGAGGTACTGAGTTATCAAACCAAATACAAGAGGTACTGAGTTATCAAACCAAATACAAGAGGTACTGAGTTATCAAACCAAATACAAGAGGTACTGAGTTATCAAACCAAATACAAGAGGTACTGAGTTATCAAACCAAATACAAGAGGTACTGAGTTATCAAACCAAATACAAGAGGTACTGAGTTATCAAACCAAATACAAGAGGTACTGAGTTATCAAACCAAATACAAGAGGTACTGAGTTATCAAACCAAATACAAGAGGTACTGAGTTATTTAACCAAGAGGTACTGAGTTATCAAACCAAATACAAGAGGTACTGAGTTATCAAACCAAATACAAGAGGTACTGAGTTATCAAACCAAATACAAGAGGTACTGAGTTATCAAACCAAATACAAGAGGTACTGAGTTATCAAACCAAATACAAGAGGTACTGAGTTATCAAACCAAATACAAGAGGTACTGAGTTATCAAACCAAATACAAGAGGTACTGAGTTATCAAACCAAATACAAGAGGTACTGAGTTATCAAACCAAATACAAGAGGTACTGAGTTATCAAACCAAATACAAGAGGTACTGAGTTATCAAACCAAATACAAGAGGTACTGAGTTATCAAACCAAATACAAGAGGTACTGAGTTATCAAACCAAATACAAGAGGTACTGAGTTATCAAACCAAATACAAGAGGTACTGAGTTATCAAACCAAATACAAGAGGTACTGAGTTATCAAACCAAATACAAGAGGTACTGAGTTATCAAACCAAATACAAGAGGTACTGAGTTATCAAACCAAATACAAGAGGTACTGAGTTATCAAACCAAATACAAGAGGTACTGAGGTATCAAACCAAATACAAGAGGTACTGAGTTATCAAACCAAGAGGTACTGAGTTATCAAACCAAGAGTAACTGAGTTATCAAACCAAAAGAAAAAGCAGCATGCACCCGCACATTTAACAACCGGAAGACGTAGTTTATATCACATTCATACTTCAACTCGTACATAAACAAACCTATTTGTCACCGTCTCAGTATCATATACGTCCATTCTTACCACGCGAGTACAAATGTTCACTCTGCACATCGAGAACACCCACCTTACCACCCACCCTCGGGACGTAGCAGGGCCTACTGATAATAACTACCGAAATAAGAAATAATTGTGCAAATTTAGATTAATAGAGCTGATCGTGAAGCTTTGATAAGGTAACACAAAGTATTGATAATACCGTCAACGACCAATTATATTTAGACAACTTAATCTTGACTGGTTGTCAATGTATGCGTGATGTGGTCACCAAGGAGAAAAGAAACGGAAGTGGGATATTCCTGGAGGGCGTTACGGACGTAAGACATGCCACAATGATCACTTTGACCGATCTAAAAATGAAAAGAATGGGGTCTCGTGGACATTGTTATATTGCAACTCTTGCTAGGCTAGGAGTTTGACATAGGGAACGTGAAATTTCCTGTTTGCATTCAATCATCGATATTTCAGTAAGATTGTTTAGAATTTCATGAAATTATATCATAAACTATTATATGTGTTATTTCTATTTTAAATCAGTGTTGCATTATATTGGAATGTAAATGTAAACAAGCAGTTGCAATCAGACGTCACGTGATGTAATTCGCCATTACTTCTTCACGTGGTGTAAAGGGTATATTTCTGTAGAATGGTTCATATTTCCTGAAATTATACCATAAGCTATTGACTTATGTTATTTCATTTTTCAAAACGGTGTTACATGAGAGCTGAGTGTAAAACAAATCAAACCTGCAATCAGAAGTCACGTGATGCATTTCGTCATTATTACCACACAAGGTATAAAGTGAACATAAATACAACTTTCGATAGAACAAGTACGACCAGGTCTCGGTGCTACTGGGACCGCAGCCAAAGCTAATATTACTGTTTGTGACTTAAAGAAGTGACATGCCAGAAAGAACTAATCAACCCCAGACAAAACGCTATCGTTGTCGGTATAAATGGAGAGATGGATTCGTCTCCGACATCTTCTGTTTACACTTGTCGAGAAGATAAACAACCGGCGTCTGTCTGTTGCATGTTGTTGTTCACAAGTGTTGAGCATGCAACGTAAGGATGAGTTTACCATAGCTTGGACTTGTCTATAAAGCCTTGAACGTTCATTGTAGCGTACGTCAGTTTGTGTGATATGTCTGCTTGTAAATGTAATTATTTGTTTTTGGAAATATTTTTCTTGTCCGACATTTTTGTTACATTGTGTTAGGAGACCGGAAATGCATCTTGAAATTAAATATAACGACACGACAATTTTCTAACATAAGACGAACTATTTCAAGAAATATATATTATGCGGGTTATAATACCTAAAATACCATGTCCCGTGAACCCTCCTCGTGTCCTTGGCAGATTAAAACAATGAGATACTACTCGGAATTAACATCGCAGGCTAGATAAAGATGTAAACGAGAATCTTATATCGAATTCAAAGTCTTTAAAAACTTTTCGGATAAAACTTATTTGATTTACAACAATTCGGAAACAAGTTACATATGTGTAATTACTCTTGCTGGTCCGGATTAAAAGGAGCATCTTGTTTTGTTTTACTGTTATTGCTTATTATGTTGCCCGAACAACTGAAAATACCATTTTTGGAAATTTATGTCTGCAGATTGCCCGCGGGATATCTGCTACTTTAACATTCTAATATGCAACGAATACAAGGTTCACGAGAAACGTCAGATTCATGAAAGTCTACCGTGTATTTTTCTGGATATGTAACAATGTTAGGAATCGAATCTTTCAATTTAGATTTCATCTATGTGTTGTGTTTGTTATATTTTTATTTTCGTTATATATAACCTTGA
Organism: Mizuhopecten yessoensis; assembly: GCF_002113885.1. Lineage (NCBI taxonomy): Eukaryota > Metazoa > Mollusca > Bivalvia > Pectinida > Pectinidae > Mizuhopecten > Mizuhopecten yessoensis. Next base: position 276,260 of record NW_018404042.1, read on the forward strand.
TTCACCAATAGCGCCATTCATTATTCTGATGTAAACAGCTATAAGTGTGTCCTGTTAAATGATTTTAGAAGTACTACGTATCAAATCTTGTTAATAAAAGATACATTAATGCACATACATATTATAAGACACACAAAAACATGGTTCCGAGATAAATGAAACACTGAACATCCATTTGTTTGTTTGCTTAGGGTTTCATGTCCTACAACAGCTAGTGACGTATGAAGACGACGAAGTCCCTGGATGATAGAATCAATCAAGGACCGCTTTATAGTGCCATCTCACTGGAATGACACTCTGCCGATCACGTTATACTGACAATGGGCTAACCAGTCCTTAACACAACTCAAAGGGGGGATAAGTGCAAAGTTAAACGTCCTTGATTTGTCTCGTAACCAGTAACTTTCTTCGTTCAGGCGGATGCTGAACACCAAGGCGAAGATGGAGGCATTACCAATAAGGCGTTAGGAAGTGAAAGTAGCGAGATACAAGAAGAGAAGAAATAGAATGCAAATGTTGCAGTGGGTTCGGCAGTTTTATTTTGATCGCTTTATTATGAACAGTAGAAGGCATTCAAGGCAAATTCCTAATTCATCAGGGGGTAGAATGTGCCCAGTACGACGTACAAATAAAAACTCCAAACCAGTCGCCTCTTACAAAATGAAAAGGGTTATAGTCCGTTAAGCAAATAAATTGTGATATCTTAATTTTATTTTCTTACCATGTAAATATTCTCCTAACTAGGGCTGCAACGATACATCAACATGGCGATACGATACGTATCACGATACAATACGTGTTACGATACTCTGGTCACGATACAATACGTATCACGATACAATACGTGTTACGATACAATACGTGTTACGATACTGTGGTCACGATACAATACGTATCACGATACAATACGTGTTACGATACAATACGTGTTACGATACTGTGGTCACGATACAATACGTATCACGATACTGTGGTCACGATACAATACGTATCACGATACTGTGGTCACGATACAATACGTATCACGATACTCTGGTCACGATACAATACGTATCACGATACTCTGGTCACGATACAATACGTATCACGATACTGTGGTCACGATACAATACGTATCACGATACTGTGGTCACGATACAATACGTATCACGATACTCTGGTCACGATACAATACGTATCACGATACTCTGGTCACGATACAATACGTATCACGATACTGTGGTCACGATACAATACGTATCACGATACTGTGGTCACGATACAATACGTATCACGATACTCTGGTCACGATACAATACGTATCACGATACTCTGGTCACGATACAATACGTATCACGATACTGTGGTCACGATACAATACGTATCACGATACTGTGGTCACGATACAATACGTATCACGATACTCTGGTCACGATACAATACGTATCACGATACTCTGGTCACGATACAATACGTATCACCATACTGTGGTCACAATATAATACGTATCACCATACTCTGGTCACGATACAATACGTGTTACGATACTGTGGTCACGATACAATACGTGTTACGATACTGTGGTCACGATACGATACGTATCACCATACTCTGGTCACGATACAATACGTATCACGATACTGTGGTCACGATACAATACGTATCACGATACTCTGGTCACGATACAATATGTATCACGATACTCTGGTCACGATACTATACGTATCGTCTTTCATAAAGTAACAGTAGGAGCAAAGAGAAAAGATATGTTGCAACTTTTAATGGCAATATTACAACAGGAAACAGACTTGGTTAAAGTTTCACACAATTCAAGTGTTTCAACGTGCATGCCGAGCTGGAGCTGTCACTCGCCATGTTGGAACCGATATTAGTAGACTAAATTCAGAAACGACAAAATCCTGAAAAAATATCGTATGTGTTTCGTAAACTGTCAAAAAATATTGTGTATCGTACCGTTTTCAAAATATCACGATACATCGTTGCAGCCCCACTCCTTACAATATTAGTGTTATTATTTAGTTTTGTTTATTGGTCGGTTTAGATGTTTAGTACAATGACAAACAGAAAATATCTTTCTTTGGGACGAAAGGTAAAAATTTAAAATGGAAAAACGACTTTTTATATTGATTATACAAGAGTAAGTTATATTCACTGGTCCCTGTATTGTGTTTCAGTAAGTACACCAATTCTATCAGGTGCTCGTCCCAAATTTGACTGTCCTCAGAGAAGATCTGTAGGCGATTCTCGATCTGTTCAAAACTGCCAATATTTCCTTTTCTCTTTGTTTTGTATGCACTTTCTGCATTTCAACGTCATTTATGCGGTTTTTGTTGATTAACAGCATTCTAAACAATCACTATATATTCGTACCCGTTTAAACATTATAAAACAAATAGCAAAGATAGAGACGGACATTTCTTTACTCCTGAAACTAGGCACCGACGCCATTTTACCTGTGCGCTAAAAGTAATGCTTCCTTTTTTAAAGGAATCAATGTCTGAATAATATTTTCTAAGATTTAAAGTATGACAATTGTTATGTGTATCTTTCATTAAAAAAAAAATGTTTAAGGAATCCTGCAGAGTGTAGGTAGATATTTCGGTCAATCCCTCTCAATATCAATCTCTCTTCATATTATCCTTAAAGTGTTATAGCATACTGACATCGTCCACACTAAAGTCCATAGAATCCTTATTATTGAATAATCCTATTACAATCTTTCCTAAATCTTGTTGCCCATTAAATGACCAGCAATATGTTAACTGTGAACGCTGACCACTCCCTAGAATAGTTTTAACGTGGGAGATTAGCACATTTATCTGATAACTATACCTATACAATCCTTTAATCTTTATTAATCAGATTTATTGTTGTTTAGTACTTTTAATTTGTTTGTTATGCCTATCGAGGTGTAAACAAGCTCTTAATGTACTCAAACAACCTACCTTATGGCGGCTGTACTGCCTAAAAGACTAGGCAGATCTGGTTTTTAAATTTCAATTGATGGGAACGTAACATAATTATCGAAACTTGATATATATATAATATTTATATGCGTTGAACAATGCCATGAAATAGTTGTGTTCTCGGAATAAACGTAGGCGTATAATTGAATGTATGTGTCCAGATCACAAATATCACAAACACTGTCCACTATGTAGGCCACCTGCCCCCGTCATATAACTCCCTACTGATTAATAGGATTACTGTGATTATATTTACCTAATATATGGGATGATTAAGATACGAAACGTTTATAAATATTTCATATCAAACATAAGTAAGTAGATAACACAATTGTCACCAGCACTCCCAATATATCGATTTCTGGCCTTCTCCAAGGGCGAGAGTCAATGATGAATTAAAATCACGTTCGTATTGTTTTCTGAGAATTCGAGATGGACGTGACTTAAATCATTTTTAGTTAAATGAGTTCTCGTCAGTTCACGTTGTGTTGATGATGGTTTACCTCGGTATTTATATATCACATTTTTAGTTAAATGAGTTCTCGTCAGTTCACGTTGTGTTGATGATGGTTTACCTCGGTATTTATATATCACATTTTTAGTTAAATGAGTTCTCGTCAGTTCACGTTGTGTTGATGATGGTTTACCTCGGTATTTATATATCACATTTTTAGTTAAATGAGTTCTCGTCAGTTCACGTTGTGTTGATGATGGTTTACCTCGGTATTTATATATCACATTTTTAGTTAAATGAGTTCTCGTCAGTTCACGTTGTGTTGATGATGGTTTACCTCGGTATTTATATATCACATTTTTAGTTAAATGAGTTCTCGTCAGTTCACGTTGTGTTGATGATGGTTTACCTCGGTATTTATATATCACATTTTTAGTTAAATGAGTTCTCGTCAGTTCACGTTGTGTTGATGATGGTTTACCTCGGTATTTATATATCACATTTTTAGTTAAATGAGTTCTCGTCAGTTCACGTTGTGTTGATGATGGTTTACCTCGGTATTTATATATCACATTTTTAGTTAAATGAGTTCTCGTCAGTTCACGTTGTGTTGATGATGGTTTACCTCGGTATTTATATATCACATTTTTAGTTAAATGAGTTCTCGTCAGTTCACGTTGTGTTGATGATGGTTTACCTCGGTATTTATATATCACATTTTTAGTTAAATGAGTTCTCGTCAGTTCACGTTGTGTTGATGATGGTTTACCTCGGTATTTATATATCACATTTTTAGTTAAATGAGTTCTCGTCAGTTCACGTTGTGTTGATGATGGTTTACCTCGGTATTTATATATCACATTTTTAGTTAAATGAGTTCTCGTCAGTTCACGTTGTGTTGATGATGGTTTACCTCGGTATTTATATATCACATTTTTAGTTAAATGAGTTCTCGTCAGTTCACGTTGTGTTGATGATGGTTTACCTCGGTATTTATATATCACATTTTTAGTTAAATGAGTTCTCGTCAGTTCACGTTGTGTTGATGATGGTTTACCTCGGTATTTATATATCACATTTTTAGTTAAATGAGTTCTCGTCAGTTCACGTTGTGTTGATGATGGTTTACCTCGGTATTTATATATCACATTTTTAGTTAAATGAGTTCTCGTCAGTTCACGTTGTGTTGATGATGGTTTACCTCGGTATTTATATATCACATTTTTAGTTAAATGAGTTCTCGTCAGTTCACGTTGTGTTGATGATGGTTTACCTCGGTATTTATATATCACATTTTTAGTTAAATGAGTTCTCGTCAGTTCACGTTGTGTTGATGAGTGTTTACCTCGGTATTTATATATCACATTTTTAGTTAAATGAGTTCTCGTCAGTTCACGTTGTGTTGATGATGGTTTACCTCAGTATTTATATATCACATTTTCAGTAAAATGAGTTCTCGTCAGTTCACGTTGTGTTGAATGTAGATAACCTCACTATTAATATAATTTTAGAAAGAGCCAAAAAACAATTAACTCACTGCTTTATTATCAACACAGAAAACGACTAGAGAACACTGAAGTGTCAACCAAATCGTGATTCGAACTCAAAAACGATTAAACTCCGTCAAAATGTGAACATAAGAACGCTTTACATGGAGATCATTGCTTCATCTACGACAACCGCCATGAATAACTAAGTCAAATCTAAGAAATGTCAGGTTTCCATACCGCATCCTCGATATCCAGGGGTTACGCTCACTTTCGCTCTCTTCACCCCTGGAATATGTCATAGCAAAATTGAAGGCACGTGGCTAGCTATTTGAATGGTGTCAGGTTAAAAAAAACTGACCAATCACTAGGCTGATGCTTGTCCTTTGAAGATTACAAAGGAGCGACGCCTTACTACAAAGGCCGTTACGCGACCGCGAGATTCTTTTGGTGTACATCAAAGGACCAAACTAGTTTTCTTGTCTCATCCACAAGGAGATGCATATTTTGCCTTTGTTTTTGCTATGACATATTCCAGGGGTGTAGAGAGCGAAAGTGAGCGTAACCTCAGGATATCGAGGATGTCATACCGAGGACTGGAGTAATGACAACAAAACCACAAGGCACATTAATGGGCATAATAAAAAAAACATCGACCTTCATATCTCCCAAAACAAATAGTATATTTCCCTATGAGATCATGGTGGCACCGCAAACCTTGTCCATAGTCTCCATCAGCCTGCATCTTTGGAAAACCCTGTAGGGTAAGTGCGATTGTTACTATCAAGAAAGGGAAAGCTCACAGCTGGATTGTCCATATTATGATAAAGAAATGTACAACACCTAAAACGACTATATCAATGATATCGACTACAGAAACGAGTACATTTACAACACTTAAAACAAATATGACAACAACTATTTCAGTGCAAACTCATTCTTTGGGAGAAAAACGTTGTTCGGTTGTTTGTTGGTAACAATCCATATCAATAAAGATGCTGAGTTCGACCTGGAGCGAAACAAAACGGAACGAGTGAAAAAATATACAAAAACAAAAAGAAATGGGATAGAGCGGAGCGACTCTCTAACGCGGAATGGAATAAGGTTGAACATGTTCATCGGGAGCAAAATATAGGTGATTTACAGTAAGCATTTCATTTATTAAAGGCAATAACACATACAGGTGTGTTATTACTCAGAATTACAGCTTATGAATATTAATGTACATGCCACAAGATTGATCCAGTTTTTCCTTAAACAAATACCATAGGGGGTAAGGTAAGGTAAGATTTAAGGTAAGATATTCTATATCATATATACATGAACCATCATCACATTAAAGGCTAATCATCAAATATTATCTTTTTAAATGAAAACGTATACTCAACTGTTAACTTTTACGTAGTTTATCACTAATTATCGTGCTTTTTTTTATTTCCGTTGATTTCTTGGGTAATCTTCATCCACGAATTTATAGGTCAACGAAGTAATTACAAGTGTAGAAACAATTCTCCCTTCGAAAGGGTACCAGTAATCCACGAATTCATGTGCTCACGAAATGGTGTTTTGTCGCGAAATGTGGGCCCCACGAACATTTCTGATTTCACAGTAGTCACTTTATGTTTATAATATTTTTCCAAAGCAATTGAAATCCATAAATGAAATTCAAATCTATAAAATTATAAATGTATATAATGTTTGAATGCAATATTTTGCAATACATTTTGTATCTGTGTATGGTTGTGTCTATGTTTTATACTTATACTGGTTTGGCTAAATAAATACCGATGTACAAGTTTATGGTTTATCAGTAAACAATTAGATAAGGGTTGCTACATACAAGTATACAATGCTAAGATATATCTCTACCCTCCAATTACAACACGGTAGCGTGCAATGCGGACGTTCCATTGATAGACTAAGCGAGCTTGACACTAGTGAGTAAAGAGAGACAACTCTGTCGTCTAGCTCACATATCGTGTCGGGGTAAATCTGAACATCAACAGCCAAACATGTCAATTTAGAATACATCGTCTCGTTGATCGATGTTTGATATTGACAAACGTAACAAACATTTCGACAGCCATTGTGTCACGACTGGGGTCAACTCCACAATAAATATAATTGAAAATCAATAACATTAGAATCACCAAAGAATATACACCCCGACGATGGTGGACAATGACACCTATATAAACCTACTCCTGGAGTATCTCTCTGTACAGTCTCGCTCATTGTATATAATTACATCTTTAATGAACCGATATACTTTCAATTATTTTCCTGGACACGTCATGAAATGTGCCAAGTTTGGTTAAGAAAACGCTTACCCTCCTGGAGACAGTGTTTTATGTGTTGAAGTCCCTTTCGTTTTCATGTCTCTTTATTTGCTGTTACTGGCTTTTATTATCGAATTTGAATTTCGGTTTTTATCTTCATTTTTAACACTTTCTTCCTTTATTTTTAAACATGTTCGAAATGCTGTAACCCTCATGCACCAAAACATAGTGGGTGGTCTGGTGGAACAGTGGATAGTGCACTCGCCTTCACCGGCCGGGGTTCGATTCCCCAATCGGACGTGAAAGGGTATGAGGTCATCTGCCCGATCACGTGGGTTTTCTCCGGGTACATCCGGGCCAACAAGAGTGAAGAGTGTTAATATAAATTGCAAACACTTGTTTCATAATTGCTATAAAAGAAATAGATTTTATATAAAACGTAGTTTCGGATTAACACTGAGCTGGTAGATGTACATTTTTTCCGTTATACATTACCTTTTCCTCTACAATTAATGTGCATACTATGTAATTATACATCCTCGATATCCAGGGAATACGTTCACTTTCGCTCTCTACATCCCTGGAATATGTCATAGCAAAAATGAAGGCCGCGGCTAGCTACTTGATTGGGTCAGGTTAAAAAAACTGACCAATCGCTAGGCTGATATTTGTCCTTTGAAGATTACAAAGGAGCGACGCCCGACTTCAAAGCCTGTTTTTTTTCTACCGTTACGCGACCGCGAGATTCTTTTGATGTACATCAACGGACCAAATTAGTATACTTGTCTCATCCACAAGGTGCTGCACATTGGGCCGAGCGTAACCCCTGGAATATCAAGGATGGTAATTATATAGCCATATTAAAACAGACATATTCAAACTAATACATAGTAACGTCTATTCCTTAAGCTGCATCAGGTAATTTGACCGATCAGTAATGTCGCGTTAAGGAGTTTCCACCCTTCGTAATACACATGTTTTTCTTTTCGTATTTTCGTGTCGTTATTTCCGTATTGCGTATCGGGCATTCCATTACCGTGGTGTAAATTATAGTAACACCGGGTAAACAATAGTACACGTGCGTGACGATGATATGTCAACACCCGATATCGAGACTTAACTTGGAAATGTGTAATCACACGTACTTCAGAAATAAAGCTTATGATACAAAAGACATTAATTAACTCACGGGCAAACACTGACATATGATCAGACGACTCCCAAGAAGGTCGTATATGAGGCGCATGGAATGCAGACTGATGTGTTTTGTTTACCCGTATCACGTGCTAACAGTAGTTCACAAGCTCTTGGTCGCTATGACTTTTGTTGTCGAGCGAGTTACGCTCTGTCAGATAAATCGGTTCACAAATGCAATTACAATAACTCTGTTAAAAAGTGGTTTGTAAAATATCAAGATCCCTATAAAATGCAAGTGCATGTGCGTGCACGTAATAACGGCATACCATGCGATAGCCTATGGTTACATATGTACCTGACATGTTAATATACCATGCGTAAGCAGGCTATGGAATGATGTCCAAAGTGTACATGATTGAGAGTAATTTTGTTCCATAAAAGAACAGTAAATTGACAATTAAATCTAGTAATTTAAATTACTTCCGTCGTTTTTTGGTATAGTAAAGAAAATAAGTGTCATTGTATAAATTCTATCCCTCTGCAAAAAGTTCCGTTTTTTTTCAAGGTAGACAACTCTCATCAGGATCAAAATTATTGTAAAATGTAAAATAAATTGATTATAAAGACTTTGTGTGCATTTGGTTCAATTTTTCAGTCTTTTTGTATGAAACTATGTGTCCTGTTTACTTTTAGCTTGTATTTAGTAACTGTTATCCATACAATTTCAATAAAAAACGCTTTTTGTAACATGTTGTAGATATTTTATAATAAATAAAATATTTGTAGGGTTGATTAGCAATGTTTCTTTTCATTATTTTATTGTTGTTATAGTTTTGAACAATGCCACACGCTCAAAAAATGTAAAAGTGTTGAATTTGACAAAAAATCAATATTTCGGTATTTTTTACAAAAAAATCCCCAGGTTATCGGAATGCTTAGATTTTCATAAAATCATCTCTACATAGTGACATAACCATTATGTGAAACTTTCATTGAATTCTCCTGGCTACTTGCGAAAGGGTGGAGCCTCTTTAAGTACATTTGTTCCCGAGACAGTTTCCGCTGTACGTCAGATATACTGGTATATCCCTAACAATCAATACGTCTTCTAATCCGCTTTGTCTAAGGAGTGTCCCTGAAAAATCCGCCATTTAACATCGACTCGCCATCACTAAAGCAGAGCATTCCTTGTATGCTATTATTAGCGCAGTGTGTCAGTCAGGTGACCTTTTAATACCATCTTTAACTACTGTGTATATAAATCCTAGTTGTGTCCCTTAGTATACCATCAGTTATTAGACAATATAATTAGGGGGGTTCACTAATTCGTTTTACTCATCGGTGATATTTCTCAATTGTGACCTTATGTAGTTATATTAACCTGATAATGTGATGTTAACCGAGACGAAATCAATATCACATCGACGTCGAGGTCAATATCACTTTCTCAGGTCATACAACCTCAGATTCACCGGAAGAAAACTCCTTGTTATCTTAAATAGTGTTTTAATCAATAAAAAAAGGCCGAACGTATTAAAAAAGGAGGAGGAAAGTACTGCATCTGGCAGAAAGCTTTGTGACGTCACAATTCCAATGACGTGATAAAATAAGTTTTGTCCTGGGTCCGTATTCATGAAACCGTTCTCATGCTCAAGCATGGATTTTGTACTCAAGCTTAATTTCTTGTTCTTGTTACAACTTGATAAATAAAACTAATTTTGTCAAAGATTTGGAAACATTTTGAAGAGACTTAAAGCCAAATACTGTTTTCAGCGTTTACATTTGACTTTTTGATCGTTTGTCATGATCGAAGCGAGTTCCAAGGAAGTTGGTTTGAGCACAGAATCCTGGCTTGAGCATGAGAACGGTTTCATGAATATTGAACATTGTTTCTGTTGTTGTTATTGTTGTCGTCGTCGTTGTTGTTGTTGTTGTTGTTGTTGTTGTTGGTTCTGTTGTTGTTGTTGTTGTTGTTGTTGTTGTTGTTGTTGGTTCTGTTGTTGTTATTGTTGTTGTTGTTGTTGTTGTTGTTGTTGGTTCTGTTGTTGTTGTTGTTGTTTCTGTTGTTGTTGTTGTTGTTTCTGTTGCTATTGTTGTTGTTGTTTCTGTTGTTGTTTCTGTTGTTATTGTTGTTTCTGTTATTGTTGTTTCTGTTATTGTTGTTTTTTTGGGGAGGGTTTTTGTTGTTGTTATTGTTGTCGTCGTCGTCGTCGTCGTTGTTGTTGTTGTTGTTGCTATAAACTTTTATTTCTACAAAAATAAACTTTTGTCTGAAGTGTTTTAATACAACCTTAACATTTTTGCGTTAAGGAATGTGTGAAGACTCCGCCTCAAAAACAAATACATGTTAAAGTACCAAAGTCGTTTGCTAATGACCCTTTATGTAAAAATGATACAAGTTATACTTAAGATAAAAGCTAAATTGAAATATAAACTGTTACCTGAGAAGGGTTATCTTTTATGGAACATCGTTTTATCTAAATTATCATTTATGGCGAAATTAATCTGTTCGGCTATGTAACATGTACCACAAGAGACATTTGCTCCGAGCACGTCTAAATGTGTGACATCTACCCTTTCTTTGTTCTCACAACCTTTATTTTATACAGATTCATTGGGGAGAGAGAAAAAAATCAAAAAGGTGCATGTTGTTCGCATTGTGTTTACAAACGGCATGACCATTATTTAGACTCGGACAGAAGAGAAAGTTCAAAGTGTGTTAATGTTCCACTCGTGTCTCTATCACTCTTAACTATAAATAAAATACGGTTTTCATGGAGATTTCTACTCTGCATTGTTAAGATATCCCTGTTCTGAGTAGGGCGCCTAAACCCGCAATCTGCTCTGTCGATTGATTCGGGGGTTATTTTCCTCCTGTGCTAACGGCTAGTGTGTAGTAGTGTTTAATTACTTGTGGCATTCCTTAATTCCGTGACAAATAGTTCCAATTAAATCGGAATCAACTCGTTCGTTGCATTCCCAAAGAATTCGATTACCAATTAAGCGTGAATATATCTTCTTTCCATTGTTTTTTTTGTCCCGATCATTTATAGCGAGCATTAACGTGTACGGTACATTGCTATATTTAGACAAAAGTTGATGTTTTGAATAATAGCACGTTTTTACAACGTTTTTATTCTTATACAAATATGAAGTAATTTAAGAAAAGTGTTCTGTGTACCTTTTTGATTGGAAAATTAATGTTGAAGATCAATATCTATTACGGCCGCGGCTTCTCGCTCCGCAAAGCTCAAATGATATCACATGATCGACAGGAATTAATTTAACAATGCCGTTTATCGCTTTCAGACCGTTTTGACAAGAATTAGATTTTTTGTGCATTAATATCGACTTTACAGAATAATTGCAAGCACGCCATTGAATCAATCTCCAAGTGTTTGTTTTTTTTTATCCTTTAACAAAAGTTACACATCATAACTGTTGTTTTTGTTATATAATATTATATTAAATTGCGTTATTTATATTTGGTATTAATTGACATATTTTGTAAGAATGGCGCCATATTTATTCTAATGTTGAAAAGAACTTTGTGTGGGTTTTTTTTGTTTCATTTTCCCCCAATTTCAGTTATGAAATTGTTACTGTAAACAATGCCTGTTATTCACGTGAAGAACTTATTACTCAGTATAATGGGTTGTGAACAAACTGCTTATTAGATATAGATGACGGTACGGTACTGTATAGCGTCACGATCTTTTGCCACAGGTAGTAGCCTCGTCTGACATTGTCCGTCCTTCCAGTACAAGTTCTTTTTGCCAATTTTGACATGTCCTAATATCTTACGTTATTAAATTGTTCGTATTGTTACGTCATTAGTGGCCAATTGCACCCACCTATATGTACAAGTATATTTCTCTTTTCCATTTATTCAACTGTTGCGTAATCTCTCGTTTATTCCTATTCATCACTGTTCTTGTACCTTCTTGAAATTAATTAATTATGTTGGTAATTAATTAGTCGACGATCATTGTTATTACAAGTGTTAAAGAGTCGTATTTCTGGTCGTCCCCGATACAAACGTCACTAACGAAAATACCAGAAGGAATGGAATGTACAAGGGTTGGCAACAGTGGCACGGGAAGTGATGAACATTAGAAAAGCTGAGTGTGATGAATAGTGGACAGTGTTACTAGTGCCGTCTGTGTCGGAGAAGATCACTACCACGATCTCGCATTAAATTTCTCTCTCTTCTCACAATGTAACACTAAACTTGATTAAAAATCCATCTTGTTTACATATATAATGTAATTGGGAAAATGTTTTATATAAGTCGGACAACTTGTGCCCGATCTCTTTTGTGTGTTAGCAAATAAAAATATGTTAAATTTAAAATTACTGTCCTTCATATATATAAAAATAATTGTGTCCAATGAAATGGAATGTGTTCTGTGTAACCTTCATTTTCCATGTCATAACATCACTTTATATCATTAATGTCATGTGAAAGTCTGAACTGAGATGAAGACACCATCACTGTCTAAAGACATTCTGTAGATAGAGTCCAAATGAATAAGAAATATCATGTACTAACGTAAACATGTATAATCTTCACCCCACTCGTCTATTAACTTATCGAGAAACTGGACGTGCTATATTGCACACACCTTAACCATGGCCTTGATTTGTAACTGGTTAGTTTTCAGTTTATTTCCAAAACTTTTGTTATGGGAGTAGGCGCAGACGACAAGATGTCGTTATAACATGACCGAAACACACACATATGTAATTACACCTTGTCTAAACTACTGTTGAAACAGAAGGACAGGCGCGTAAAACCACGTAATTTATGGATTTATAAATTTCGAGGAGAAGTTGCTATAATAAATACTACATATTATGTTATTGTGATTAAAAAAAAATAACAATGTTCATCTGAAGAGTACTTCGAGTCAATTCACTCTTGAATAATGTAATATTAAGTGCACCGTCCTGGATAAGTTATGAGATGTCCGTGGCAAATTATGGGATACTGCCCTCAAATCGTTCCTGGATATCATTCAATACTGTGGAGTCGTTCTTTAACAAAATGCATCCTTCTCTTGACCGACTTGTTTGTGTTTTCATTTGAGGCTGGTTGAAAAAACATCGCGGCGAAATAACGATATTATATTTGTATCTACATTGTCGTCATCGCCTCGAAAAGATAAAAAGACGAAAACACGACAAAAAGTCGAGCAAAAAGACGGAATAATTACGCGACCTGCAATTTGACACGAAATAACGACAGTTGTAAGCCTATCGCGTAACTATTTCGTCTTTTCGCTTGACTTTTGTCGTCGAAATTTTAAATTATGAAATGTCGTTGTTTCGTTATTTCGCCGACGACATTATATTTGTATCTAAATTGTCGTCATCTCGTCTTTTCGCCTCGAAAATAATTTTAAAAACCTTCGTATAATCCCCAAACATGTATGCTTCGGAGTCTACTACCTTCGGGGTCTACTAGCTTTGGGGTCTACTACCTTCGGTGTCTACTACCTTCGGGGTCTACTACCTTCGGGGTCTACTACCTTTGGGAGCTCACTAATATAGGTTACAAACAAGAGTGGCCCCAGCACGGATCCCTGTGGAATGACTGATGTTTGACATTTCGCCGTTTACCGATACCCTTTGCTTTCTACTTTGCAAAAAGTCCTGGACCCAGTTCTAATGCTCAAACTCTATGTTTTTTGCTCAAATTTTCTGTTTTCTTCTTAACGAATTCGTTCTCATGCTCAATCCGTATTCATGGAAAACATGTGCTCAAAATTTGAGCATATACTCATAGATTTCTTGAGAATGCTCTTACCCATGCTCAGAGTATGGCGGCTGGAAGAAAATGTAAAGTTTGGAGTCATTAAAGCGAAGTTTCGGTCAAGTCAGACGTCGGTAATACTAGTACCAAGTGTCACTAACGGCAAGTGTCAGTTAAGTCAGGTATCGGTAGCCCCAGGAAACGTATAAGTCAGGTTTCGCCGACGTCAAACGTCAGTTAAGATATGTCAATGAAGCCATGTGTAGTAACCCAAAATGTAACGGTTAATTAATTAAGTCATGTGTCACAAACGTCAAGGTGTCAGTAAATTCAGATGTCAACAAAGTCTGATGTTACTAAAGACAGGTGTTGTAACCCCGGGTAACAGTAACGTTAGGTGTCACTTACGTCAAGTGCCAGTTAAAATCAAATGTCAATAGAGACAGGTGTCAGTAAAGACATGTTTTTACCACAGATAACGGTGAGTACATGAGTCACTAGCGTCAAGTGTCATTTGAAATATTATGTCACTAAAGACAGTTGTCAGTAAAGACACGTTTTTATCACAGATAACGGTGAATTCATGAATCACTAGCGTCAAGTGTCAGTTAAAATATTATGTCACTAAAGACATGTGTCAGTAAAGACACGTTTTCACCACAGATAACGGTGAATTCATGAGTCACTAGCGTCAAGTGTCAGTTAAAACCGTATATTACTAAAGACAGTTCTTAATAAAGACACGGCAATTTAGTCAGGTGTTGTTACCCCTGATAAAGGTAAATTGAGGTGTCACTAACGTCGGGTTTCAGTAAAAGTCGTGTGTTCATAAAACCCCGTGTCAGTAAAGACCGCCGCTGGTAACGTCAGAATTTAATATTTTAACGCTTTGTATCATTGAAGTATTGAATTGTATAAAGAAAAAAATTATATGTAATAGTGTTGTCTGTGTAAGCCCCGACAGTTAGATATCTAAGTAGAGAAGTACTACGCGTCTCTAATTAAGTCAATGAAAAAATAAACTCTTAAAATTGAATCTTTTGTTCTCAGTTCAACGGTTCCAGTTTCTAGCAAACAAACAAAATAACAAAATTAACTCATATCAGTAAAAGAGTGTTAAACTGAAAAAAATACGTACAGAGAGGAGGGCGATCTGCGATAAGCGGTTTTATATGATATCTTCTCATTTTTATTTGTAAGCCAATGTTTTCACTACTTGTCTGGTTTATAAACTGAAATAAAACAAAATGAAAAATGAAAATCTCACAGTCTCTTTACTGTTTGTAAGTAGGAGATGTTGTCACGGACTTAAATAGATATAATGCTGATGCCCTTGGATCAATCTGTGACGTCTAACATACTTATTACACGAGTTTACGCCCTTTCAGTTGAACGCATTTTTATCATAGTATACATATTAGACCATAGGGGTTTGTAGTAAATATATTAAACATATATAAACGCAAATAAAATGTCTGGTCTAGTCTAGCATTATTTATACAGAGACGTAGAATATACGTCTCTGGTATATATATAATCACGGAAGCTATCTACATGCAAGTTCTGTGATATATAATATACTCTGAATTATAAAAAAAAAATATACTACGTAATTCCGTATGTACATGATATGCATACATGAAATTATAAAATTATATGCAAAAGGTTTATTAAGGAGTGCACCTCCGCCAATCAAATCAATACAGGTACATGCATTTGCCTCACTCGAGATTTATGTTTCGTCCGTAATTTAATGTCCGGACGTATGACCGTCAATTGCTTTCCAACGACAACTTCCGTTGTGTTTAAAGTGTCGCAGAATAGGTACCATGGCGGGAACAGACTGCAAAATAACAGGATGGCTTTTGGAATATGTGTATCATATAGCGTGGGATACATTCAGGAAGAAAAAGTCAATTGATGAAGACTGTTGCAGAGATATTATTCAGTGTAATTATATTTATTTCTGCAATACTTTGAATGGGCACAGTAACGATAAGGATGTAGCGTCTACTGATGTTTTCAAAATACTTTCATTCAGACATTATGTATCATAATTTGGTACGAATATTGTATATCATATCAGTGGGTCCAACACCTGCATTCATGTCCTATAAAAATAAGCCGACCAGCGGCTTATGTTATGAGTAAATGTGGCATCGATCCCTGATCACTCGTGATCAGAACCAGTTTGATGTGGGTCCTATGTTTACATCTACAAGCCAAAAAAGTACGCATTCATTACCAGCTTCTTCAAATTTCCATGGGGGAGATTTCACATGCTCAGAATTAAAAGCATAAACAAAATATGTGTATGTACACCCTAGGGAAAAAATAATAATGTTAAATGGCATATTTTGAGCTGTTTTCAGATATAATCATCATATCTTAGAAACAAGAGGCCCGGTCGAGGGCCTGAATCGCTCACCTGGATATCTAAGCAATCATGGCACAATATTCTCCAAATGAGATTCAAGGGAACATGCCAGACCCCAATGTCAATTCTTGTAGTATGTCTGTATTAGATTTTTCAAGCCCAGCAGTTTGATGTATGGTTATGGGGTGGGGATCTCAACTGTTTCCGAGCTGTGACTCCCTAGGGTTGTGGCCAGACCCCAGGGTCTATTCTAATACCATGACTACTTTTGTCTCTTTATACTTCACAGTTGTATATATGGTTATACCGTGGGGATCTCAACCATTTCCAAGCAATAAACTTTTTTTGGCCCCACCCCTTAGCACGGGGGGGGGGGGGGGGGGGGGGGGTCAGCCCCATCATTTGTACAATTTTGAATCCCTGCCTCCCATGAATGCTTCTGACCAAATATGATCAATATCCATGACATAATTCTACAGAAGAAGTTGTTAATAGCAATATAGCAATGTCCCCTTTTGGACCCTCCCATCAGCCCTCTGGGGGGTCAGCCCAACCATTTGTACAATTTTGAATCTCCGCGCCCTTCGGGCAGGTGAGCTAAAAAAAAGGGAAAGTTTAGCAGATTCACTGGTTGAAAATGCTCAATTTTAGGGTTCAAAATTGGGAGTCTCTCCAAAATGGGGAGAGTTGTATGCACTGAATGTCTAGAAAATATTGACACCTTACACATGTTATCCTGTTCCTCTGAAAGAGGGGTTAAGAATTAGATTGTGTTTTGGCCTGGTTGACAAAATTCGCTATTTAAACTTTAATATTAAATTCACTAGCTCTTGACAAAAATCTAGTTAATCGCAATAATAGCACATTAAGAGCTATGTTCCATGTTAATATTGTGACTTTGAATAAAGCTTCTTGTATATAAAGTAGCCTGTATTTTTTTCACGACATGTTGGGAATAGAATCAAGCATAAATCATGTATTCTGACCCCAAGGCCCATAACGTGGCATATATTTAACACTTTGAGGGTTGAAAGTCAGTAATAGGTAATGTTGATATACCCCCTTATGAGAGTAATTGGAAACCCAAAAAATAGCAATTGTTGTCATAGATGAAGTAAAATGGAATTTGATCTGAAGATGAGTTACAATTTTTCTAAGAAAAGTATAATGAGATTCTGTTGAATGTTAATTAAATGCTCACCAAGTCTGAGACAAGTGGCACAGAAGAGCAACAAGTTGGTTTAACCCTTTCACCCCTATGTAACTTATAGTAGACTCTACCATTCATTGATCAGGATGAGTCTATTATGATCTACAGTGGTGAAAGGGTTAAAGTCACTTCCCTGAGACACTGAGGTATATCCCTGATCCAGTGAATTTGTCAGAGATATTTTAATCTCTGTCACTCGGTCCTCAAAGTCTTTGCTGCTAGATGCTGTCTATCTACTAGGCCTTTTTTACTAAGTTAATTACTTAGGGTTCCCGCCCGACCCTAGCTTTTTACCCCCCGACCCAAAACTTTTTGATGAAATAAAAAATGAAAAAAAACCACGCTGATTTTAGAAGGTTCCTTGCCTTTCAAAATGGCATCCAGCTCCGTGTTGGCGCTAAATGTCAGCATATGGAGCATAATTTGCCTCCAAATGAACCTTGTTTATGTATTTTTTTGTTTTACATACAATAGTAGGGTCATAATCACATGACCCACGACGGTACACAAAAATATACAAACACACACAAAATTGACCTACCTACCCTTGTTTTTTTGCCCATGCAACCCTAAACAGACACAAAAAAAAGTGGGCCTCATAATCATATATATACATATTTGCTTTATTTGTTTCCCCACAGGGCTGGTCAGCCAACAGAGCGTTGTTCAGACAACTAACCAACAACATATGATGCAGCTCCAAATTTTGCTGCAAATGTCCCGAATAACGGACGGCGAAAATTATGAAACGCGATACTCGGATGACAATGATTGGACCGTTCTTGAAGATATGCTTGTCTCTTTTAAAGGGCTTGCCCACAACCTACCAGAAACCTACAAGACATTGATGGAAAAAAACAAGGACTTGATCTCGAAACAGGTATTTTTTCACCATCTTTAATTATGGGCAGGCTCATAATATAAGAATCACTTTAAATGACCAGATTCATTTTTTAGTTGGGAAAAGTGCACTCGTCTTTCATCAAATCAGCTAGCTTCTTTGACCACATACAAAAAAAAAGGTGTATAGGTCACCTGTCTGACCACATGAGTTTTTATCAGAAAAAAACATCCAGCTTCTGTCCACACAGAGACACCCAGCACACTTCCATTTGATCATGAATCAATAAGGGTAATCATGTGATCAATATTGTTTCAGAAATGGTGCAAAATAAATCAAAATTATAAACACTCTATTCATTATATATAACATGTACACCCATCAATCCTTTATAACAAATTGTCGGTCGAGTTACAATTACGTGCCAATAAAGGTGTTTACATGGAATATTTAGCGTCCAGGAGTGATTTCTAACCTCTTGCTTAACCGCAGATACCGTGCATGGTTGTAAACAATTTTCTAATTTTAGTGCTAGCCAGCAGGAAGATTTTGACATATTCACTAGCCCAACCTCTAGTTTCATAGTAAAGAATTAAAATATTTTCACTAGTCCCGACTAGTGGTATTGTACACCCCCACTACATGTATTGAAGTAAACAACATGGAAACTCATTGTGGTCTGATTAATTCTGATGTATATATATTGTCATGCTGTTATTGTTTCAGGCAGTGCTGGTTGCTTGTAGAGAAGATGACTTTGACGCTGCTGCAGAAGTGTTTAAAAGAATATCCGATCAGATTACTGACAAGGTATGGTTGTTTAGTCTGTCCACACAATAAGTGTTATTATGGCTGTATTGTTTTCCTTGGACTGTCACGGGAACAACTTTTCAACCAGGGTATACATACCGGTTTCAAAATCTAATCCATGCTTGAATTCCCATTGTGAATGAATTATCATGAAAAGTTAATAAAAAAAATGTTCATTGTTCATGACACTTAACAGCGAACAGGTTTGTGTACTGTCAGACAATTTGTGTCGGAAATGTGTAACAGCTTTGCAGAATAGATTCCCGCTTTAAAACCCTCTGTGCGCTTCCGTCCAGGCCATAAATAGGGATTAATAAAAGTTGAATTAAATTGTTTTATAATTGTTGTAAAATTATCAAAGGTTATATTTTTCCCCATCTTGTCAAAATATTCCTCACTGACAGAGAATCTATAAACAAAAAATTTGTAAATAAAACAAATAAGATTTCATGAAATCAAATGGATATAATCAGTGTTAAAGGAAAGATAACTCCTTCAAAATTTACAACTACATGTATTATCTTCTCACTTCTGTGGTGCATCTTAAGCTTCAAGATAGAAACTTGAAGATAACGAGTGTGTTTGTTTAGGTAGCAGATGCATTTCCTTAAAACAGTTTTATCATGTAATAGCTCAAAATGACCTAACTATGTTGATAGTCTGTTAAACCATATCCAACAAAGCAGCTGGAATGATTTCTACACCATCCATAAAATGGAGACTGCCGGTGTCTGTTACAGATAATGGAAATGAAAGCAAAATTCCATCAGAACGTTTTTATAACAATGCTGCTATATATAGAATCCAGGTAACCAATATTATTTTTAAAAGAAGTTCTTTGTTTTATGTTTCTTGATACTTCAAGCACCTTGTCCATTAGAAAAAATTACACCCAATATTTCTGTCAACATTGTAGAAACATATTGTGTTATCACTCGCCCAAAAATAGTATACAGTATGGGACCTTAAATGGGTTTTAACATATTCACGCTATGTTTTGAATTTCTTACTCTAGGGAGGCCGTCTCAAAAATTGAAAACAAAATGGATACAAACTCTAGGTCCCTTTTATGGCATTATAAATAAAGTGTGGAATAAATTAAGAAAACATGTTTTTCCCGAACATCGCCTATTCTTCCACCTCAGATTGTCATAATGTCATGTCTTCATACTGATGTCACAGTGGATGTAAATTCAGGATGTCAGGTCCTGTTAAAGTGTTGGTTCACAAACTGCACACAAATCAGTCTGCAACCCGAGGCGACATAGGTATAACTTTGTCGGCGTCAGTTGCGTCGTCCGAAAACAAGGTTTCCATGCGATAACTTGAGTTCCTTTACGTTGATTGGCCTCAAACTTGGTACACCTATTGCATACCAATATAGCTCAGGCATGTTCGCATTTCAGAAGTTTACATGCATTTTTGGTGGAGTTATGCTCCGTTTATTGCCAAATATGGGCATTGTGTAGTAAATGTAAGAACTTTTTTATTTTTTAATCAATTCCTTTCAAATTTTCTAGGGTAATGAAAGAAGCAATAGTGTTCAAAGTATATTACAGGTTTTTCTGTCAAGTTTCAACTTTCCGCGTTTTGGCATATCTGTTTTTACGTGATAACTCAAGCGAAAACACTTTTCTTACTAAAAGCGCTGAGCAGGCGACACATCCACTCCCGTGGAATTCTTGTCTTCAGGATGGTTTTATAATAAAAAAAATGACCCAGATGTATACACAGAAGTAAAACCAACAATTGAGAGTGATCCTCAGTACTATGTTACACATTACAGTAGCTGTTAGATCTTTAAATGTTTTTTTCTCTTTTTCTGTTTCAGACAATTACAGATAATTTGAAAGCCGTTCTTGCATCAAAATCAAAAGACCACAAATATGTGACGAGTAAATCCAACAGCTATTCTGTGTTTGTGGCCGACTGTGTGGCAATGATCTCGGAATTCAACAAAGAGTTTGATGTTCCCTTTCTCACAAAGGTTTGTACTGTCTAAGAATGAGTAGAAGTTTGTTATTCTCTTTCTCATAAAGATTGTACCAGCTTAAAATAAGAAGTTTGTTATTCTCTTTCTCACAAAGGTTAGTAACAGCTTGAAATTAGAAGTTTGATGAAACTCATGGAACACAGGTCTGTGAAATTGCTTGTATGAGGGTTGTGGAATAAAGGAATATGAAATTGTGTAAAATTTAAAAGTTTGTGAAGTAGAGGTGTTAGCTTGATAAAGACTTTTGATAAAGCAAAAATGAAATTGTGTGCTCATAAAATAAAAAAACATCCTATTTATTATAACATCAGCGATTCACATATTAAATAGGTATTACCTGTTTATTTTTCTCACCCATTGGACAGAGATATCCACATTTCCAGTCAAGGAAAGATATTCTTTCTCTCATATCCGGTCATGTAAGATAACCAGGCTTGCTCAGTCTATCTTACATGGGCTAATCACATTGCGTAGTAATACCAAAAACTAAGGGGAGCAACTCCGGTGGACATGTAATATTCGCCCGGCTCTGTTTTTATTAATTGTATCTATGATTATTACATTTATATTAATTAATTACATGATCAGTCATGAAGTAAAAATTTGACAACAAAAACATTTTTTTCTTTCTATTTTCAACTAGGAACTATATTTCTCTGCGCACTAAATGAGATTTACAGTAAGTATAGCGATAAGGGTTCAAAGATGGCACTTTGAAAATGCCAAATGGAAAATAGAAAGTTGAATAACAACTAAACCATAGAGTTATCATGGAAATGTGTTTTTGTTTTTAAACCACGGAGAAAGTATTGAAAAACTGTAAGATTGCCCGTGTGTATTGAGAGGTGAAGTAGTTGGTTTTTAATGGTAGATAAGAGAGAAAAATACTCTTTTATATGTAACGGTAGGTGGATAGAGAAATCCTCCCGAGGGGATCATAATTAGGGTAAAAGCCTCTGGTTTTACCCCAATTTATGATCCCCTCGGGAGGAATTCTCTATCCACCTCCGATACATATGAGAGTCTTTTATCTTTTAGTCTAACTAGGTTAAAGGCGAGGGGATTCCCCTGTCATAACAGTTGTATCGATTCATCGACATCATGCCATCAATACCAGATCAAGGCAGATAACTCTTTGGTTTTGCTGGAAAACCATGCAATCAATGGTTTTGGGAGTAAGACAGAAAATCTCCAGCTTCGGGGTAAGATCGTAAATGCATTCAGAAAAGCCTGGAGCCAGACATTTAAGAATCTTACGGTCTTACCTCGTGGATTGAGATTTTTCTGTCTTAACCCCTGGATGGGGAAAGTAAATATTATTCCCCTAATGGTTAAACTGTGTAGTGACAGTGTCTGTGTGATATGTATGTCCAGATCATAAATTCTGAATGGCAGAGTTTTTTTATCTTCTCAATAAACTTACTAGATGGATGTTTTTTCTTTAGGCTAAAACAGCCAATGTCCTGAGTTTGGAGTGACTAAAACTGATGACATGAATGGTTTTGAAGCCAAATCATCTTCACTGTTGTGTTATTTTACTATTTCGGTGTAATAAAATATTTATTGATCTTGCAGTAGGTAAACACAGTTATTTGTTTCCCCTTGATTAATCGTGTTTTTCACTCAGGCTATGACCTTGTGAAACATGATTAATCTTTGGAAAAAGAAAGAATCAAGTTTCCGTACCACCAGGTCAATAAATATATATTGTGCTCTTTCTAATATTGTTTTTACATAAATAATAATTTTGTTTACTATTTGTTTTGGTCAAACACTGACCACCAATGTGATAAAAAAGATCTTGTATTGATCTGAAATTTTGTAGATAGCTACTGGAGTAAGTCGACAAGAGAAAAAACGCCGAGATGCACTGTTAAGGAAGGAACCTAGCGCTGACCCGTCAAAACAATCAAGTAACAACAGGTGAGAGACTGGTAAAAGAGGTCAATGTCGTGGTCAGTCAGGTGGTACTCTGGTGCTGTCAACAGTGCATATAGTTCACGTGAATAATTGTAGATACATACATGTAGAACTTTGCTTTGCAGGACAGTTTTCATGGTTATAATTGGTGATAAAAAGAAAACCTTTCTTTACGATTATATAAGAATTATTGGCAAAAGTAGGGAACTTCCATCCCAGTATTGTACGTGTATTGCCAGTCTTTGTCATCCATCTTGTCACACAGACACTACTCTGGTCTATTCTATACACAAATCAGGCCCCAGGATAATGAAACAATGTGTAAATTTTGTCTTGAGTTTTCACTTAGCCAATCACAAATTAAGTCACGACTCAAAAAGTGATCGGCTATAAGCAAAAAGACTAAAACTGTTACATGACCCAAGGGCCGCATGTAAGTTTTGACTTAGTCATTCATAAAAAATGTCACGAAAAGTGACGTCATACGTGGTTGGCTTAGCAAAACTTAGGTCTAAGATTGTCTCCTGATCCCGGGGCCATGTGTACAGATGCCCACCATCGGCAACCATATATATGATATACTTGGGCAGTGTACATGTCTTATACTAGGTGTTACTGCAGTTAACCAATATATTCCTACATAATTTGTGAACCGCTTTGAGACGACCTACGACCTAGGTTGTGATAAAGCGGTATTTAAGAACCTCCAATAATTATTATTATCATTAGTATATATTTTTTCTTTGCACATTACCACATTAAAACAGAATTGTTTGTTCCATGAATCCAATTTGAAATTAAAGTCATTTGTAAATGTTCTGGTTTTAACTGTTGCATTGGAGATATTTTTTCTAATTTTGAGACAGTATTTTCTATTGATAAAAGTTTAAATCTTACTGCATTGATATAGCTTTATTTGTTATATGTTGTGCTATATAAAAGGCAAGTAGTAACGTAGAATTTTAATGATTGGATTGTTATATTACAGTTGTTGTGACAAGACTTGAAAATTTATTTTTAAAACTGAGATTTTATTAGAATAAATACCATATAGAATTATCTATACATCTGTTCTTATCAATAAAATGAAACATATTTTCTGGTCTTTTTATGAAAATTATTTTGTCAATAACTAACAGCAAATGATAATTAGAAATTGATACTTTAAATGTCAAATCTTTCACTCTTTAAATCATTCACTCCTGAAGACACATTTGACCTCTTCCAGTTCAAAGGTTGGAATAGTTCATTATGAAACTTCAGGGGTGAATGAGTTAAATTCTCATTGGTATGACAACAACTGTTAAGTCAGTCTTGATAATCAAAGTAAAATCTCCATGAATATATATTTGTATATAATCTATTAATAGAAAGCGGCTGATGGTGCTGAAAGCGGTGTCGAAGAGAATGATCACTGAGAAGGGACAGCAATGCTTAGCATTGAGTCAGGCGGATGAGAGTGATATGAGGGGCGTGCTCGCGACCACAAGAAATACGGTAAGTGCTCTACACCTACAGGCTAATTCATTCCCTTCTTAGATCTTAATGTACAAATATACATTTGTTAGATAAGCTGATATTTTTTTCTGCGTTAGTATATATCGTAACTAATGATTTCCTGCGCTATTTTTAGCTCATCATGTCTGTGTAACTGTGAGCAATTGCTGTACCCCCACCCCACCGTTTACTTTTCATCTGAGAACTCAAATTTCTAAAAACTCCATAAGTTTGCATCTCATACCCTTCTTGTTGGTGTTAACATTCATATAGGGTTTAGGTGCAAGATAGTGACAAATTATTCATGTTGAAACTATTTGTTTGATATTTTCAATGGTTTGGGAAGAATGGTTTTTTTTGCATTGAAATTCAATTTCAAGTTTTTTCTAGTACTGGTAATTCAAGTGTTTGAATTGCTTGTAACTCCAGAAGAATTCTTTCCTATCCATTCCTCAATGTCTGGCATGTACTCCGAGATACGTTTATATGGAGTCTTGGAATTTACTTGTGCACCAGACACAAAATCTGGAAAACCTGTTTACAACAAGGAAAGGATGAAATAACAAATAAAACTCATTCTCAACAAATTTATGTCACCAAGCTTCCAAAATCCTTATTGATAGTGTGTCACCAAGCTTCCAAAATCCTTATTGATAGTGTGTTGAAATTAGAAATGAGAAAAAAATATTAGAATTGAAACCAGTTTGAATATTTAACTACAAAACAGATACAATTCCAGATTGAAAAATAAAAAATTCACATACTTTTTCAACTACACACTGGTTGTATGATAATAAGATATGCACAAGTAGCTTCACAAAAAAATGATTTCTTTTCAAAATAACTTGTTGCAACTAGTAAAATGTAAGAATTTCGCTATGGCTGCTGCTGGTGAGTTTCACAATCATAGTCTGTACTTTTTGACTACTTCCCGTACTTGGTATAACTATTCTTTAAATTTTATTAACTCTAATGCATATTTATGTACCTCAGATAAAAATTTATTTAAGGAGAACTATAAGCCCATGGGGCCTCTTGTTCTTTTCAGGAAGTAGATTCCTTGTTAGATGAAGTTTCACCGCCGCCAAAGAAGGTCAGAGAAAATGATAATTCAGCTTTTAAATCTCCATGGAAAGTTCCCCACCGACCCCCAAAGACCTCCTCTCCCGTTCCCAACAGTAAAGGTAACTAATTCCATGCACAGATCAAGGAGCAGAACAGATATAAGTCTAAAACTTTTCATGTTGTTTAATTCATCATTGTCATATAAAATGTGATTGTATGCATATATATAAATAATTCTGCTTTTTACAAATACTTTCATTTTGAACTTATCAGTGTTAAACTCTCTATTTACTAAACTGCTAATATAAAATGTATATATTTTTCGTATCATGTGTTTAATTTTCTGCCTTTGTTCATGGTGCAAAAACCTTTTCATTGCACAATATTGTACAGTTTTGTTACTGAAACCCAATTGTTGTATACAGTTCACAAGATATTACAACTGTTGGTGGTATTTTGACTGTGGATATCAGTACCCAACACGTCACAGTATGGTCATATGCTATATTGCACATATTAACTACAGAAGTTTAACTACCAAAGTATAATCAATGGCAGTAGTTCAAAACCTCTTTTTGTGCTATTCTAGAAATTATGTATTGGGTAGGATGGGGGGACAATAATTTTTTTTGTGACCCATCACCAAGCCTATTATTAACATCAGGTTTCTCGGGTCAGGGGAGAATCTTGTATGCTGTTCCCGGACCCAGACTAAAAATCCTGATCCAGGAATATAAAGATATTGTGATATCCCAACAAGGGAATCATTTATAACATTTTAAAGGCCTACAATAATACCAACAATCATTTTCTAAGTGGGGACAGCTAGAATGAAATCGTAAATCTTATTGGGGTAAAACTGGTATGCCGCAGTCAACTGTGAAAATTACAGATTTTTACATATAATTGGAAATGGAGTGTCGACTAGCATATTAATTTCAGTTCTACATTACAAAGAACATTATCGTTTGTGATTATATGAGTTTCAACGAAAAAAAACCCCGACCTTTTTCACATAAACTATTGACTTTGTTATGATCACAGGCAAGGTTTTGTTTACTCCTGTACCCGTTCTAATGGGAGATCACTCCGTCAGAGTTAGATATAATCACATGTAGTCCACCGGTTCCTCCGACTTGATAGAAGCCTGAAGGCCCTGACAAAATTGTTAAGTTTACTGAATATGTGGTTGTCCACTTACTCCCTCAGTTAAAAACTACAGAGTCAGATAGAATCAGACAATCATCCACAGTTTGTATGTAGTTTTACCAAAATATTTTAATAGATGTCTAAAAACCCGTTCTGGTAATATATGTCATGTGTTAATGGAGCATGGTTTATTATCCCCCGCTCGATGAAGTAAATGTGAAACCTACATTTCACGCTTCAATGACTTGGTTAAGAAAAATTGGTCATACATATATAATGATAATAATAATAATAATAACTCCGGGTTCTTATATACCGCTTTATCACAACCTAGTTCGTAGGTCGTCTCAAAGCAGTTCACAAATTATTATGGTATATATATATCTGTATATTATACAGGAATAATTGATCTCGTCCAGGAATACCTTACTAAGACTACTTCCCCTTCGATACTTTCATGTCCGATGTTTGCATCTGGGGTGGCTATTTTGATTATTTTTGCGGATTCTGAATTTAACCTTCATTTCACGCTTCAGTGACTTTGTGACCAACAATAAGTTGTTTTTATATGACTTGTACACTATGAGTGGGGGATATCGATGACAGCATCTTCTTGTTATTTGTGGTTCAATAAATGTCTCCCCTGCACTCTCCATCTATTGGTTCATGTATTCATATCAGAAATGTTCTTTACCCTAGTTGAAATATAGATATAAATAAATAAGTATAGAAATGAATATATTATTTGTATTTCATTTCAGTATGCAGTTACATTTCATATAGTTAGTAGCAAAATGACGATCAGTACGATTGTAATTATGATTGTTTTCTGCAGTAGTGATGTAGGCATACAAGTGTTTGGCTGGTATTCTGCATCAAATTCAATTGTAAACATGAGACTTGGTAAATATTTACCTATATCTTGATATATATACTGTTCTTTCGCTAGTAACATCTTTTTATAGGTTAATTTCCTTAGATATTTGCTGCAAGTGTGTAATCGAAGATAGTACACATGTTATAATTAGTTGAAAGAATACATCACACTTGGCATTAGAAAAGTTTACAGATGTTAGACTGTCCTAGCTCCCCCAACCACAGGTGAATATCATGTTAACAAGTATGTAAGTCAACCTATTGTTTAACAGTCAGCCAGGTGTAACCTATTGTTTAACAGTCAGCCAGGTGTAAAAAATACCCTGTTAGGCCGAGGCATTGTTTACATAATGCGTCCAGGGTGTGACAGAAGGTCCCCAGGGCATTTATCATGAATCATTACCACCATTTACCTGTATTTTTTTTGTGACAGTGGCCAAAATAAAGTGATATTAAGAGAAATCGACATAAAATCAGGTGATAATAAAAGAATTGAATTGCATAGATTATATAGTAGGAAAAACGGTTCATCAAAAAACATGATAATAACCGAAAAGTGACATTAACAGACGTGATATTGGGTAAAATGTACTGTAGCTTTTTACTTTGTACAAAAGTATCCTTCAACAGTCAAAAACGCCTAAGTAATGCAGATTTTGTGAAGGAATTTTACTAAAGACTTCAGAATTAAGTCTGTTGGTGTATACTTGTACAATTTTGCATTCATAAAAGTAGTGTATCTAGTGATATATGTACAATTTTTGTGTTTACAGATGCCGATGATCTAGACCTCAGTCCTTTAAGGTAAACGGAAGAATTTTCTCAATTTCAACTTTTATCTACAATTATTACTGATATGGCTACATAAAGAAATGGTTATTTCTACAAGGTAATATCTTCATTCTTAACAAACTGCAAAAGGAACAGTAAAATTATAAAGGATTATGAATTTTGTTTTGTCAAGCAAGATGTGTTTTAAATAACCTTTATTTTACTTTGTAGGTCACCCAAGGGTATCCGGGAATTTTCTTATCGAAAGAATATTAAGCGACCAGATCGCCATGTAGTTAACAAATCACACAATGCCAGCTCTGATGACGATGGAGCTGGTTCAGACGAAGGTAGGACTGCACTTGTACCTTGCTTACCTGAACCATTCAATGTTTTCTTAAGTTTTCGTGTACACAGTAATCTCCCCTTTATTTTGTTTTGGATATATCTGTAGCAGTTTGGCCAGCTAGTATTAACCCTTTCACCACTGTAGACCAAAATGGACTCATCCAGATCAATGCATTGTAGAGTCTACTAAAGTTATATAGGGGTGAAAGGGTTAAAATGTAATAAATAGCAACTTAAATGTTGTTTTTTGGTCCTCGCTGATTACTATAAAATATTTCTCTTTTGAGAAATATCAGTATTTTGCCAAACTCGTAAAATGTATAAAATGTTACTCAACAGGAAACCTTTAAATATCCTCCATCAATTGTTGGTTCATCCTCGATACTCCAGGAATTACGCTCACTTTCGCTCTGTGCACCCCTGGAATATGTCATAGCAAAATTGAAGGCGTGGGGCTAGCTATTAAAAAATCCTGACAGTTCGCTAGGCCAATACTTGTCCTTTGAAGATTAAAAAGGAGCCGACAACCGACTTCAAGGCCCGTCACTTTAACCGATACACTAAAGGATCAAATTAGTCTCCTCATCACATCCAAAAGGTTCAGCACACTGAGCCTTCGATTTTGCTATGACATATTCCAGGGGTGCAGAGAGCAAAAGTGAGCATAACCCCTTGAGTATCAAGGATGTTGTTACCCTGGTATACATATTAAAAATATGAAGGTAGTATAAAATGTTAAAATAAAAAAAAACATCTATTGCTGGTGTTGGTTTTAAATCAACAATACTTTTATGATCGTTTATTAGCTCACCTGCCCATTAGGACAAGTGAGCTCCATGACGCAGTGTCTGTAGTCCGTCGTCAGTCCGTCAACTTTTCCTTTAAAACGCTACTAGTCCTGAATGGCTGAGAAGATTTTGACTAAATTTGGTCTGGAGCATCCTTAGGCCAAGGGGACTCAGTTTTGTATAACCGGTGGGTGTGGGTGCATAGGGGCCCCTAACCGGTGGGTGTGGGCGCATAGGGAGACTCAATTTTGTATAAACAGTGGTCGTGGCCCCCCTGGGGGCAGGGCCCAATAGGGGAAATGGAGGTAAAACCTTTAAAATCCTTCTTCTACCATATGGATTAAGGGATTTCATCCGAATTTGGTCTGGAGCATCCTTGGGCAAAAGGGACTCAATTTTTTATAAACTGTGAGTGTGGCCCCCCCTGGGGGCTTAGGAGCAGGGCCCAATAGGGGGACACAGCAAATTCATCAAAATCCTTCTTCTTCTCTGGAATGACAGGATTTTGTCTAAATTTGATATGAAGCATCCTGGGTTAAAAGCGAACAAATTTTGCATAAACAGTGGGTCTGACCCCCCTGGGGGCAGAGAGGCGGGGCCCAATAAGGGATATAGCTGAATAGCTTTAATTTCCTTCTTCTATCATTGGGATGAAGGTATTTTGACCAAATTTGAACAGTAGCATCATATTTGGAAGGGAAATCAATTTTGTATAAGTGGTGAGTTAGGACTCCCTTGGGCCCGAGGGGCGGGGCCCAATAGGGGAAATATAGGAAATTTTTCAAAATCCTTCTTCTTCTGTAGGAACGACAGGATTTTGATTAAAATTGGGATGAAGCACCTTTGGGTGAAGGGGAACCGTGTTTAGGTCACCTGAGCTTTGCTCAAGTGACCTTTTCTAATCGCTTTCCGTCCGTCGTCGTGCTTAAACTTTTTACAATTTCAACTTCTTCTCAAGAACCAGTAAATTGATTTTTTTCAAACTTGGTCAGAAACATCCTTGGTAGATGTGGCTACAAAATTGTAAAATTGAGATTCCTACCCCAACTCCTGGGGCCAGGACGGGGCCCCAAAGGGAAAATTAACCAATATTTCAAAAATCTTCTTCTCCAGACTCAGAGGTACTACTAGTCATTTTCTCTGCATGGAAAGAAAAATCATCAGAGGCTTTACTTAAATTGTAAATTTCAGGACCCTCCCAGCTATTCGTTCTCCCTTGGGGAGGGGGTAAAGTTTACTATAATTTATATAGGGAAATAAATAACACTTTTAGGTATATTTTGACAACTTTTTGTAGGAAATTATTTTTACTTGGTGAGAATTATCCTTGGAGGAAGATGGTTACAAATTGTTAAATTGAAATTCCTACCCCAACCCTAGGGGCCAGGGCGGGGCTCCAAAGGGGAAATTAACCAATATTTCCAAATTTTTCTTCTCCTGACTCAGAGGTACTACATTCATTTTCTCTGCATGGAAAGAAAATCATCAGGGGCTTTATTTAAATCGTAAATTTCAGGACCCCCGAGCTATCCGTACTCCCTTGGGGAGGGGGTAAAGTTTACTTTAGTTTATATAGGGAAATAACACTTTTGGGTATATATTTTATCCTTTTTCAGCTGAAAATTACTCAAACCTAGGTAGAATCATCTTTGGTGAATGAGAGTATTACTTTGTAAAATTGGGATTCCTGCCCAATCCCCAGGGGCTAGGGCGGGGCCCCAAAGGGAACATTTACCAATATTTTCAAATTCTTATCCTTTGATGACATGACAAGTATTGTATTTCACTTAGTTTACATGCTGATTTCCACATCACATCTAAACAATAAAATAAAGCTACCAGTGCCTATAGTATAACTCAGGTGACCGCTAAGGACCTTGGGCCTCTTGTTTTATAAACGGTGGGTCTGACCCACCTTTGGGCAGAAAGGCAGGGCCAAAGAGGAAAAATAGCTTTTAAATCCTTCTTCTTCTGTAGGAATGACAGGATTATGTCCATATTTGGTCTAAAGCATCCTTGGGTGAAGGGGAACTAATTTTGTATCAACGATGGGTCTGACCCCCCTGAGGACAGAGGGGCAGGGCCCAATAGGGGAAACATAGCAAATTCTTCAAAATCCTCCTTTTATTTTAGGAATGACAAGATTTTGTCCAATTGCAAATAAATGTAACCCCTGACTAACCATGTAATACATGAACACTTCCAGTAACATCATGTTATTCTAACTTCAATTTTGCTAACATTTCCAGGTGAGCGATACAGGCCCTCTTGGCCTCTTGGATTACAATTTGTTAGGGAAGAAATAAATGAAAAGTTGATTAATATCCAATTTCCCTGTTACTGTTGGATTTGCTTCATAGGAATCTTGAACAAGCTATCAAATTACAACACATGTTGATGTGAATGTTTTTCTTCTTTCGCAGAAATGTTTGATATGACCAGAATTATATAATTATTTTTCCTTTCTTTTTTTTTTGCTTCCTAGAACAACCTTTAAGAAAACGGGTTGGTGAAAAACAAAATGGCTGTGCACCTAGTCCATATAAAAAACCCAGTGCCATTTTGAGACCAAGCAGTCCTACGGAGTCGACATTCTCCTCCCGTAAAACCATGTGGGGCCACAAGGAAACGGAGGACTTTTACCAGGCTGTTCAAGAATTCGGTGTTGGAAAATGGGCCGATATCCGCCGGGCATTGGGCACCTTTCGAACCAATGTCAATCTGAAAGACAAGTGGCGTACAATCCAGAAAACCGGAGAAATCAAAGACATGGAAAAGAAATTTGGACCTGTGTAAATGTCTTACTGACCTTTACTGTGTGATAAATGGAAGCATGCATAGGAAATAATTGCTGTGTCTGTTTAGCAGCCCTCCAAAAGCTGATGGTGATTGATCACAGACACGTTTCTATGAACAAATCTAAACAAGTTGTGGTAATAATGTAGGGTAATATAAGAAAAGGTGTTTTTTGTGTAGGTTAACTGGAGGGATCTTTCTCAAATTCGACATGTATGTTTCCCCTTGTTAAAAAAGAATTAAGAATAACAATATGTAAGCATTTTACATGTAGTCATGCTATTCTGATATAATAATATTTGTCACAGTAGTAAATAACATAAATGACATTACATCCTTTGATGGTTGATGCCAAGATCCCTCTAGGATCTCTTGCAATCAAATATGGCCCAGAAATCATTGTTGTCAGACGCACTCCTGCACAGCAGTGGTTGAATTAGTGACTGTGTGCATGTAAGACCAATGAAAACCAATGTGTTCACAAAGAAAACTAATGTTGAGAGTTGGAACTGGTCTATTTATAGCATCAGTAACCTAATTATTTGGAACTGGTCTATTTATAGCATCAGTAACCTATATTTGGAACTGGTCTATTTATAGCATCAGTAACCTATATTTGGAACTGGTCTATTTATAGCATCAGTAACCTATACTTAGAACTGGTGTATTTATAGCATCAGTAACCTATATTTTATAGATACAGAAGGACCATCCTTAACTGTAATTAATATATGTAAATCGTTAAGTGATCATTAGGAGATTCCTTGTTGTATTCAGTGCAATATGTGTGGGTGCTCAATGATACACATTTGTTGAGATTGTAAATAAATGTGTTTTAGTATTAATGAATTTATAATCATGTCAAAGACCCCATGTTCAGGGATTTATCATTATAAGTCTCGCCCAGGGATTTATCATTATAAGTCTCGCCCAGGGATTTATCATTATAAGTCTCGCCCAGGGATTTATCAATATAAGTCTCGCCCCAGGGATTTATCATTATAAGTCTCGCCCACACCCTCCTTTTCTTTCTGAATTGTCTTTAAAATAGCGTTGTCCTTTATCCGTTCTCCTTGTGACAAATAGGATTAAGCCCATTGAGAAAATGTTGAGGTATAATTATTAACTATATTTATACTACACACAAGTTTATAATATTAACCAACATGTCTTTGATTGTTCCAACACCTAAATAGTTGTCTTAACAATAATAGTTTACTTATAACCAATGGGAGTCATTTCCTTTTTAAGGTTTGTACATAAAAAAGACTCATCTTAAAATTTGAGGTTTTATGATTTTACCCCATACCATAATATTATTGTCTTCTCTTGGTTTAAATATGTCATTTAGAATATTTAAAAATCTTTTCTTGGATCATTTATGATTTTTTTATGTGTAAACATATGAAGAAATTTAACATGCTATACGTATTTTTAGAACTGTGAATTCTTGTGGCTTTTAACTATTTTCATTTCAAACTCTGTGCTCCCTAAATTTTGGGACGGATTTCTAATTTTACCTTTGTAGCCTACCCTTGTCACATCTTCTTATCAAACTTAAGAAATATCCGGTACCTAGAATGCTTATATTTTGTCTCTCAGGGCCACGGTGGGCAAGTGGTTAAGGTGGCAGGTTTGAGGCCTACATGGGGGAGTGACAAAGTACTTGTAGAAGGTCAGTGGTTTTTCACTGAGCACTCCAGTTTTCTTCCAACACCAAAACCTGGCATTGTGCTGGTAGGGTAGGAGTCAATTCCTGCCGTTGGGAGCCTATCATGTCTGACCCTTTAAATTAACTTAAATGTATGTAGCGGTAGTTTATTTTTTGGCAGCCCACAATGATAAAATTGACTACAATTGTGCTACTGTATGTTTTGATGTGAAATGCATAAAGATGAAAATGAGAATTAAGAGACACCTTCAGGAATTCATCATTGTTCTTAGAAAAAAATATTGAAAGTTTAAATGATTGTTCTTAGAAAAAAATATTGAAAGTTTAAATGATGAATGCATCAATTGCTGTAAGAAACAGGAAATGAATTAATGGCATTTTTTTTTTTTTCAACTTGGTGATAACAGAGACTACATGGTGTTAACATTTTATAAAGCCACTTATCTCTTTGATTATTTTGTCATTTAAACAAGGGTGACGATAAGCAAGTCAACCATTATAAAGACAAAATAAACATATAAAAAAAAGATTTCGGCTTATCCCATCTAAACCCCCTGGGTGGTCGGGTGGGCAGTTGATAAACACTCTTCTTTCACCAAGGCGGTCGGGGTTCAGTTACCACCCTCCAATTATTGAAATAATTGTTGTTAAATAAATAAAGTTTACAAAAAAACTTCAATTTTTTGTTTTTGATTCTATGCTTCTTGAAATATTTCAGTTAGTAAACCAGACATTTGAGATTCATCCAAACATATTTAATTGACATTGAACAGTCAAAGGTATCGGGCATAAATTCTAACAACTTACTATAGGAGGCATGGTAATCTACTGGTAGGACTTCGGGCTCGTGACCGAAGGGTTGCGGGTTCAAATCTTGTCACAGCACTGTGTTGTATCTTTGAACAAGATACTTTACTCTGCTTGTTCCAGTCTACTCGGCTGTAAATGAGTAGGTGGTTGGGCAGTACTAGAACTGTTGAATGCTAGCTGTGAGCACCGAAATGAACACACAGGTTGTATGCTACCCAGGGAGTTGAGAAAGATATTGGCTGGTTGCAAAGGCCCAATAACCACGGATAATAATTTGTGAACCGCTTTGAGACGACCTACGAGCTAGGTTGTGATAGAGCGGTTTATAAGAACCTCAAATTATTATTATTACTAGGCCCTCTCCCAAGTGTATCCATTTGAGATTATATGGATGCATTTCAACAGTTTCTAGATATAGGCTTCGTAGATTATCCCTGAACACAAGACATTTTCCACAATGAAAAATCGAGGTCACTGTGACTTTAAAACTAGTAACCAATTAATCCCCTCATCTTGCTTCAGTTTAAAAAGACAATGAAATTAAATAAACTTTAATATAAAAGTTTTCAGGAAGTAGATATATAGGATCTTACATGAGTTTCCATTTCATATGTGATTTATGAAACAAGTCTTAAGAATTTTTCTATTTAGCAAATCTCTGGCAACCTAAATTGAAAAATTTGTGACAAATTTCATAAATTCATATGAAATGAAAACAAGTGTATGATCCTTTTTATCACATAAT
Organism: Mizuhopecten yessoensis; assembly: GCF_002113885.1. Taxonomy (NCBI): domain Eukaryota; kingdom Metazoa; phylum Mollusca; class Bivalvia; order Pectinida; family Pectinidae; genus Mizuhopecten; species Mizuhopecten yessoensis. The sequence continues at coordinate 312,006 of NW_018404042.1, forward strand.
CAAGATTTGTGGCATTTATTCGTGTAAAACGACAATTTTCACGCAACCTTGAAATGTAAAAAGCCGCCATTTTGACTCTAGTGCGTAAGTCTGTGACGTCATGTACTTGTCCTAGGCGTGACGTCACAATTGAAACAATTAAAACTTAAAACCAATCACAGGGCTGAAAACAGTGAATTCTGTTTATAAATTAAATAGAGCAGTGGTCTTCTTTATGGTTTATTGATGACAGAAATTGTTTCCGAGGGTGGTCACTTACAGTTTGTTGACGACAGAAATGGTTTACGAGAGTGGTCACTTGCACAGTTTGTTGACGACAGAAATGGTTTACGAGGGTGGTCACTTACACAGTTTGTTGACTACAGAAATGGTTTACGAGGGTGGTCACTTACACAATTTGTTGACTACAGAAATGGTTTACAAGGGTGGTCACTTACACAGTTTGTTGACGACAGAAATGGTTTACGAGGGTGGTCACTTGCACAGTTTGTTGACGACAGAAATGGTTTACGAGGGTGGTCACTTACACAGTTTGTTTACTACAGAAATGGTTTACGAGGGTGGTCACTTACACAGTTTGTTGACGACAGAAATGGTTTCCGAGGGTGGTCACTTACACAGTTTGTTGACTACAGAAATGGTTGCCGAGGGTGGTCACTTGCACAGTTTGTTGACAACAGAAACAGTTTCCGAGGGTGGTCACTTACACAGTTTGTTGACTACAGAAATGGTTTCCGAGGATGGTCACTTACACAGTTTGTTGACTACAGAAATGGTTGCCGAGGGTGGTCACTTACACAATTTGTTGACGACAGAAATGGTTTCCGAGGGTGGTCACATACACAGTTTGTTGACGACAGAAATGGTTGCCGAGGGTGGTCACATACACAGTTTGTTGACGACAGAAATGGTTTCCGAGGGTGGTCACTTACAGTTTGTTGAAGACAGAAATTGTTTCCGAGGGTTCACACTAAAAGAACCTTGTCAGTTGACTTGTTAAAGTTAACATGGGCCCACAAATTAAACGAGAGGCCCCGAGGGCCTGTATTGCTCACCTGGATAGTCAAGTAACCATGCAAAAAAAATCTTATTATATATGATACTGCAACTATTTCCAAATCTTGGCTCTTGCTCTCAGCAACACCTGTCCTGCATTAGGTTCCTTCTTTCAGCTCCCATGAAATGGGTTGTACTTACAGTTTTGTTTTCGTAGGGTGTACACTAATAGAAGCTTGTCAGTTGACCTGTGAAAGTAATCAGGGGCCCACAAATTAAAAAAAAAAAAAGTGGCGGGGTGGGATGGGGGTTCATACATCTGTTCCAGAAACATGACAGATAGCATAAGATAAGTTTAATGTTTTGATGCCGACATTAGTTAAAGTTGGTTTTTACGAGTTATAAAATGTTTTTAAGTGTGTTGTTCGTTGCAAGCTCTCCTACAAGGTGAATTGACTTAATTCTATCCAGAAAAAAATCCTTGTGCTTTTATCAAAACTAGAAATATTTTTAATAAATGTAACTTTACCAAAGACGCTCAAAATTATACATCAATAGTAAATGTGGCTTTAATATATATATATTCGATCCTTATACAGGAAGCGATTTAGCACAATCACAAAGCTGTTTAAGCAAGGATAGTGGACCATAACACTGAAGTTTTTTATCATACACCAGACATAGTGTATGCCAGGTGGGTTTTTTTGTGGCAGTTAAATTTCTGTCTTTGGCAACCGTAAAAAGGGCAAATTTATTAGGAGTGTAAATATAAACACAAGGAAATCGACATATATTGACCTATAAAGGACAAACATGTTCTGTTGTAAAGTATGGTGGTAAGTCTTGTGTCCATATAAGGGCCTACTGTACATCGTAAACCAATTTATTTTGGTATCTACTTCTTGTAGATGTGAGATGTTCTGATCTATTTCTGTGCAATGTGTATTTTTTTTGTCATATTATTTTTTTCTCATTTGATGCTGATTGCACACGTATGCTATTGATTTTCATTATGTACACTAATATCACCTAGACTAAGATACGTATATACTGTTTATACGTGTATGTATAATCTTGCTACATGATCACTTTTATTCGGTTCTATGCTCTGTCTAAACCGGACACCCCTGGGACCACATTATTGAGCTAGTTTGCAGAACCAAACTATTTTGCCTTTTTAGTCAAAAATCTGTATTGGACAGACTATACTGTATCACTAACTTGTATTCTTGCACTATGTACTATTGTGTAAAAATGCAATTGTTGCACATCTTTGGTTTAAATTTTGTTTCATTTGTTGTACATCTTTTAATTACAAATGGTGCGTTTATTTTGAAGCAAGCCCCATCTTTTTTGGTTCTTTGTACACCTTATTATAAAAATCAACACAAAGATGTATACATATGTTCGATTTCTCGCATTTAGAACAAGAGGCCCAATGGGCCTGCATCGCTCACCTGGTATAAAACTCACACTTGTAACCTTAAAAGTGATCTAAAATAAAGCTACAGGCAAAATATCAGTATTTATGATTAAAATTCATTTAAAAGACCCTGTTAATTTTTTTTAAAACATTTCACCACTGTGATTGAAAGTCGAACAAAGTCATTATGTTGAACACATTGTATAGCCTTTCATCTC